>NW_020537758.1:53466458-53488044 GCF_003426905.1 Ctenocephalides felis
TTTGTTCTTATGAATCTAATGAAAATTAACTAAACTTTTTTCATTTGTAACATTCATGAGTCTTAAGTACGTTTACAATTTAATTAGAAATCGTATTTCAATTAATTAAATTTGTACTAATTAAATTTAATCTATTTCAAAGAATCTGTGGAAAATGGTGTTCTATAAAAATTAAAACAAATATTTTTTGTTGAAGTTTGTTCAGAGCAAATAATAGCAGTCTATATAAATATTACATTTTATAAATAAATAAGTACATTTTTATCCAATTAAAAATTTCTAAATTTTACACAGAAATATGTGTTGACTGTTTAAAATTTAAGTTTGTACTGAATTTCAATAACCCAATTTTATCTTTTTTAGTTGTTCAAAACCGATCCCGCCTCATCAATATTGTGACTTCGTACCAGAAGATCAGAGTAAACCTTATCCAGATTGCTGTGAAACTTATGTTTGCTGATATGACATTATAATTAAGTTAACTTAATTTTAAAATTGAGTAATTAAATAGATTGTATTATCTGAACATAATGCAAAAATAAACTTGTTAAAGTAAAGATACATAAACTGTCTATATGTGTGTATTCATTAATGTACAGTGCAATAAAAATTATATCAATGAAAGCATTATTGATATATCGATTTGTAATTTTCTATGAAAATAAATGAATTAAATAAAGTATATTGTTTTACTTCATGCATATAATTATATTCAAATATTTAAGTTCGTTTTGACAATATCAATTTTTTGGTTAATTTAGCTTTTTGTACCAATTAAACTCTCATGTGTAATTTCAGCTCTGCTTAGAATTAAGTTCAGTAAGTTCATTAATATGAATTTAGTAATTTTTTGTAGTTTGACTATTTATTTTAGATTTTAAGCTTTATATCGATAAAATAATTAAGCCGTAAGGCAGTGATTTCCAACCTGTGGGGCGCGCCCCCTGGAGGGGCGTCATACCGTTCCAGGGGGGGCGCGAAGCTGTTTCAAAAATATTATTTTTAAATGCTAAGTAAGTGTCAAAAACAAATCAGCAAAATACTTAAAGTACTAAGAGTGTTTGAACTCAAAAAAGAAATTGCTATATTTCTTGCTGATAACAAAAGAGACGGAGCAATCTTGTTTTAGGACACAAAGTTCCTCGCAAAATTTGCCTATTTGCTTATTTAGTGGATATTTTTCAAAGACTTAGCAATTTAATTAAATCAATGCAAGGATCTCAAATTCGTGCTTTTGTTCAGAAAGACAAGATTACGGCTTTAATTAAAAAATTAGAACTGAGTAGAGCTAGTATCAAATAACTATAACTTTAACATGTTTCCCACTTTTAAAATTACTTGTGTTACTGATGAAATAGAAGTAAGTAAAGATCTTATTATTATATCAGTCATATGACTAGTCTACGAAACCAATTTTCGCATTACTTTGATGATTTTGGTCATTCAACAGCAGAGCAGAAAATGATAATTGATTCATCTAGTGATAGCACATTGAAGCAGATGTTTTAGGACGAAAATATATTGTTAAGTTTTGGTTACAAGTAAAGGACGATTTTCCTACTTTGGCAAATGCTTTAGACATTTTATTATCATTTGCGAGATCTTACTTATGTGAAACAGAAAATTCTTATAATAAATAGTTATGTTTGTATGTATATTTTTATAATATTGTGTATTATTTGGCCTAATTTCAGTTATATTAAATATATTTAAATTAAATTGTTAGAAAATAAGAAGGGAGGGGGCGCAATATTTTTTTCATTCGAAAGGGGGGCGCAAGGAAGAAAAGGTTGGAAACCGCTGCCGTAAGGCGTAAATCATAGAAGATCAGAGATAATTACCTGGTTATTACCAGAAAATAACAGTTTCCATGATTATTAGAATTTTGCTTCATATGGCACAAATTTAATAAAAAAAATTATTGAATAATTAGAATTCAAATAATTTGTTGCTTGAAATAAAAAATAACAATATTGTTAATAGTGTTAAGTGAAAAAACTAAAACTGTTTGTGGGCTGTAGTTGGTCAAATTAGTAATAATGAGTATATGATGATTTATCTTTTTCAGAGACAGATTTTAGAACCTAAATTGTATATGATTTATTAACCCAGTTATTTGAGAAAATGGAAATTCAGAACGAATCGACGAAATAAGTTTCAAAAGTTTAATTAAAGTTCAGGTTATCTAAATAATAGGCGAAATTACAGTTATTTCATGTAAGTTAATATATTAAGAATTAGTAGTTTTGAATTGCATTAAAATATATGCCTTATATTTGTATTTGAAACTGATTCAATAAGAACAAAGCATCTGTAATAATATAAGAGCAAAAATATATCAAATGTATATTTAGCATTTTTTATATTTTAAAGATTATAGCATTTAGAAAACACAAAGTGGTACCATGATTTCAAATGAAAAATAAATAAAAATCCATTGCACATAAATAACTAAATGGTTAATATGACAAAATCTGTCATTATCAATAGAAAATTTACGAAACTATAATTGTTTTCTCTCCTCATGAATTATATATGTATTGCATAAAAATTTACTGAGTGTCTTAAAATTGGTATTTTTAAAAGATCTTGTTTTCGATACATTTTATCAATTCTACAATACTTAATTGAGATTGTTAATTAGTAGAGTGATTCTTAGCGTAAAAACTAAGCTTTATTTTAATTTTTCAGTTGCTGTTTGAAGTTCTAAATCAGTTTGCTCAATAGTTGGGTCATCTTTGTTTTTATTTAAACGTGAATACTCTTATTCCAAATGATTGCATATAATCAGTTTTCTGTCAGTAGTTTATCTACAGTCAGTGTCTTTGATCTATAAAGAAAAAGCTCATCAATAGTATTCCTTCTTTTATAAAAGAATTCTTAGATCTTCATGGAAAAGTATTTCTAACATGATGAGTAGATTTTTTCCTTAATTCTATAAATACTATACAAGACTTTTCCATTTTACCAAACCGTGACTGGATTGGTTTTTTAGTAGAATTCCGTCTTTTGAGTCCAAATATAGTTCTTCAGTAAGGTACAGTTTTTATTATTTAGAATCCATATGTCCATGTCCATATCCATAGGTCAATTTTATTGATTAGTGTTGGATAATTAAAGTATTAATTGCTCAGTTTATTATTATTAGAGTGTCTTCTTACAGTCTGTGTTTCTGATCTGTAAAGAGATTGCTAGTTAGTAATACTCGTTTTTTTATAGAAGAATGCTTAGATCTTTATAGAGAAGTAATTCTAATATGATCTGTAAAATTCTTTCTTTAATTCCATATATACCATAAAAGGTTTTTTTTAATTTTACCGTTATTACCGTAATTGGATTGACTCTTCGATAAATTGTATCTTTTTAAGCCCAAATTCAGTTTGTTAGTAGGTACTAGAGATGGGCTTATCATATCCGAAGCCGGATCGGTTAGAAGAGAGGAGTTATACCTACTTAACAACTCCACAACCCCGACAACTTTGCAACACAATACTTGACACAATGTATTCTCTAGTGTGTTGTTAACATATCTAATGATGTATTAAGTTTTTAAAGTTTACGAACAGTTCAAACATTTTTGTTCATTTTATTATAATAATTACTATTTTATGCATTTCAATATGCATACAAATCTCAAAATGATAAAAAACTTGGGAATCAAAATCAATTTTGTAATTAGTTTTTAAGAGAAAATAGACAATTCTTTGAATATGTTGATTTTTATATGAAAATAATGCAGTGAACCTTATATATGAAATAAGAACAATTTTTTGTATATAATATTTTTCACAAAATAAAACCTCTTTTCATTTCCATTAATACCATTCTTTTATTATTTACTTTTCGAGAATTAACTACACATCAAGTAGTTTGATTAGAATACTATTACTTTTACACGATTATAAATTCATAATTGTGTAACAGTTATAATATAATACTAAATATTTTTAGCTGGTAGTAAACTATTTAAAGAGCTCATTTACGGACAAACATTACCGTATACAGAATATAGAATACAAAATAGCATTATTTGAGACATTATAACCTGGATAGTCCTAAAACTGGCTGTGAGACGAGAAAAAAAAACACTTCCTTTGACCCAAATCTTTGTATTAGTAAAAAATCTAAAGTAAATATCTGCACATGTTAACAGATTTAGTACCAGTTTAGGTAAGTCGGATATGACAAATCCTGTGAGACAACTCCACTCGGATTCACTCTGAGAAAGGAGTGTTATATCGGAGTGATAACTCCGGAATGAGTTACCTATTTTTAGTAGGTACAATTTCTCTTATTTAGAATCCATGTCTCTGATCTGTGCTCCACGTGTTATCACTATATCAGTTTTTGTTGCTGGTGATTTATTGATTAGCCAAATGATGTGTTTGATTATTTAATTATCAATTTTCACTCAAATAGTGTCATCATTTGTGAATAAATCAATAAAGTGCATAATCTAACACACAACTAATTCAGTTTTATCCGTAATTTAATCACTAATTACACTACTCATATTTTCATCTTGGATTTATCGCAATATTAGATCTGAATCGTGATGACAAATGTTAAAGATGCACAACAATCACATGTGTATTTAATAACGTCATGTATTTCTCATGTTTGATCATAAAAGATTCCGGAATTAGATATTATATCATCTAGTGTCGTTCACTATTGATTGATCAAAACAAACTGTTAATTGCCAAAAAATTCCGCACGCTTTGACAGACAAGGGACCCAGTAATTATTTCAAGTTTGTAATTTTTATGATGTCGTCGAAAATAAGAAACCGGCCGGCCCTTCCGAACCGCCAATAACCGGACACGTGAGCGCTCAATGCTAACGTCATGGGATTCCGCGAGTTTGCGGATTGACCTCTCCGACGGCGCCGTTTGATAACGCGGGCGATGAAAGCTAGTGGCTGATGCTTACTCAAATTGATACTGCAGAAGAAAATAATGATATTTTTTTTAAATTACTAGTTTAAAACTTCTATCACTTCTAACATATTCAACATAGATAACCCCCGATCAAAACAGTAGCAACATTTCAAAAAACCACCGTTTTATGCGAATATGTGTAATTAATAAAAAACAAAAGCAATGTTACGAATTTTTATTAGAAGTAATACATATCAAATAATAAAAAATAAGTTTAATAATATTTTTT
Source organism: Ctenocephalides felis (assembly GCF_003426905.1). Taxonomy (NCBI): domain Eukaryota; kingdom Metazoa; phylum Arthropoda; class Insecta; order Siphonaptera; family Pulicidae; genus Ctenocephalides; species Ctenocephalides felis. Next base: position 53,471,628 of record NW_020537758.1, read on the forward strand.
GAAGAAAAACTTCTTTAGTTTACATATGCAACGGAAGTGCGTTACGGCAGATAAGATAAGAGTCAAGTGCTAATGATTTGTCATTTGCTCTCGATGATATCATCTCTATACGGGTCGATTGTGATTAGTCGTCGTGTATGTGAATAGAGATCTGTCGTTGTATGCGTACCGGCATCAAAGTTGTATGCGTACCGATATCTACAAGGAAATCGGCATAGATAAATAAACATTTTAAAGTTACATCGTAGTACAAATCTTGATTTAATGAATAATGCCTGAATCAGAAGATGGATTAGAAATTATTTCTTTATTATTCGTTGTTTCTATAAATCTTCGAAGTTATTAAAATGAAAAATATTTTTTAGGCAAGACAGATATTACATCTGTTCAAATAATGAGATTCAGTTCAACAGATAAAAAGTAAAAAAAATACAAGCAGTCAATGAATGTATGTTAATTTTAATTCACGAAGTTTTTTTAATCACAATTACATGATGGGTGAAGTTGCAAAAACAATATTTGCTTAGGCGTTGTTTAATATAATCCACTGTGTGAACGAATATTATAGAAGTTATTAATCAGCAATGACTTCATTTCTCTAATGAAGGTCTATTTAAATGCTAATTACAACGACAAACCGATCATGCCATATTTGAATTATGACTTCAATTACATCATTGTTTTTGAATATTATACATATTTTTAATGCTATTATACATATATAGTTTATTATTAATCATTATATAAATGTGTATAATGGTCGACACTAATAAATGTGTGCATCACGAGTGTTACCATATTACTAATAAACATTATTCAAAATTGTTATATGATGTAGTTATTTTTACTTAATTGCCATATTGTACAATAGCAAATAAGTTTTACTTCAATCGCGTGTGAACCTTACGCGCACTCTTTTTTTAAATTACTATTCTTAAACTTCTGTTAGTTCTAACATATTCAACATAGATAACCCCCGTTCGAAACGGTAGTAACGTTAAAAAAAACACCGTTTTATGCGAATATGTGTTATAAGAAACAAAAACGATGTTAAAAACTTTCATTAGAATTAATACATATCAAATGAGTTTAATGATATTTTTTTATGTCACTACTAATTGAACGGTTTCTTCTTGGCAAGATTATTCGTATCTGCAGATCAATACTCTATTATTTGCAATAATACCATCTGCGATTGTTTGCTTTTATTGATAATATCTTTAACTATTTCTTTATTGATGATAAGCACATGCAAAGTTCCTTCTAATAAAAATATGTGCTCATTTCATTTGAATCTTTATATAAGAAATGTGACAGTGATCATGTCATCCATAAAGTTTATGCCTTTATGTATATCTTCAATTCTCGAACCCTGTTATAAAAGAATCAATCCTGCTTACATAAGTACCATGTTGTACTAGGGTTACATGTAGTTTAAAATGAAGATTTTAAAATTCCCATGACTAAGATTTTTGAATTGGTAATAAAGCAATTTTCTAACTAATATAGATAAAGTTGCGGATGTTCCGACACACTTTTGTCAGTTTTATATTTTTCCAATTCAAATAATACACTATATTTACACTGCGCATCTACAACTTTGATGAGTTACACAAGTTAAAATATTAAAATAAGGTGTTTATAGTATATCTCAAAATTTTAGATCACGAAAAATATATCGATACATTTAAAAAGAGATAATGAGTGGGACATGGGATTATAAGCTTTGATCGTTAAACAAGAACAATGAAATATCATTAAATCATTCAATTTTTCTTAACGTGTTTTAAAGTAAAGGTTGAAAGTGTTCTATTTCATTCTTGCAGGTCGCTTTATTCTATTTATTGTTTATGTTTTTAGAAATGTTAAATATGAGTTTTATTGTATTCATACGTAATAATCTTCTTATTTTTATGTATCGTTATTGTAACAGTCAGTTATTATGTCATGTATCCATGACAGTTTTTTGATGGAATTGGTGTCGAACTTATGCTTTAGCTAAGATGCATTAGCTAAATGACATAATCTACATTTTTCTTGCTCATACAAACATTTTTGATTGTAATTACTTTAAACAAATATAACAACTATGAATGTTAAAATAGAAGCTTACGTTTCTCAAACGGCTCAACATTTTTAGATTTTTTTGGGGGTGACTAATCTTTATCTTTATTGTATTACGACGTAACCGACGTAAATCTAGTGACATTCCGAAAATCAACATGGTTTTTGGTTGAAAGTTAATTTCTGCCAGCATAAAATCAAAGATACATATCTATATACTCATGAAAAGACGGTCTCGGCCAATCCCATCAACTCGGTGCTAAAATAAATGCTGTACGTGTACTATAACAAAACGAAAAGAATCAAACATTTAAATTTGTATATTTAGTAAAACAATGTATATAATAAAAACATGTTAATCTCCTTTTTTCTGCCGGCTCTCTTTTTATATGAAATTCTGAGACAAAACGATCATCAATAAAAACCAACGTAACGCCTCGCGGCACGCGTTTCGATCTTATATAGACCCTCGGTTCAGCGATACAAAATAACACTTGTGATTCGTCAAGCAAAGTGATTAGCTCACAGGAAAAAATAATATTATAATATATAATATTTTAGTTGTTTATAAAAAAAGTTTATTTAATACAAAACTAGCAATATGGTTTCGCAATTAACAATTGTCTTGTTGATCGTTGTGGTGTCTTGCAATGTTGCACTTGGAGCAGTCTTTAGAACAGCACCAACAATTCATGAAGGTAATAATATTTAAATAATGAACTTAATATTTAGATTTACTAAAATAACTGCATATACTTATCATTTTGACAATGCAAAGATTATTTAATAATAGAAATAGTGACCCTACAAATCTTCATATTGAATCTCAATTGATATACTCAAATTAAAGATTATTTGATATGTTGTAAGGCAAATTAAATAAAATAAAACCTAAATTTATCTGAACCGATGCACGGAAATATAAAATAGAATGTAGTTAACATATTGCATTTGTTAAATATATAATAATATAAAAATAGTAAATTTATATTAAAATTTTATTTTTATTAATGTTGAAGACAACTATTTACTACTGAAGTTTTAAATACTAAGTTGTTATTCTTTTTGTTATATTATGCACGTGGTTACCTCCGCCAGAAATGAACATAGTAGCTAAAAATCTGTAATAGTTAAATACAGTTTAGAAATTCATCATAATAATTCAACAAATAAAATATGGTTATAAATTTAGCAACACATTGAATTTTAAACAATTTTTTAAAGACCCTTATTAATTGTTAAATGCTAATGGTGTATTTTTGTAAGAATTCTACATTTATAATTAACATTTAACGCTTCGTCTATTTTTGGATATAAGTATTTAATTATATTTTTTAATAACAGATCATCCTGAAAAATGCTTCTACAAGCCAACAAATTCTTTCTACAGTCCAGGAGAATCATTTAGAGCACCAAACCAATGTGTGCTTCTAACATGCACACAGGATTATAGTTTTGCCGGATCAGGGTAAATATATAATTTATTTTTTTTATATCTAATAAAAACAATTATTTTTTTAATGGTTTTCAAAGTATCTACCTTTTTGAGCTCTATATCTAATTTATTTTATCATATCGATCAATTTTTTGATTACGTGTGTCAAACTATTAATAATAGTTAGATGATTATTTAACATATCGTGCAGATTATTTATTATATGCTTAATCAATATTGAATTTTATATGGTATTGGTGTATATGACCAATGCATTTAATTATGATTAGCAATTCGTTTATAACACGTAACTATTCATAAAAGTTAGAACTATTGTTGATAGACAATAATTTAACACATCATGCAAATTATTAATTATGTCTGGTGATAATAATACCGTTCATATGTTCAATTTTATATGTGCAATTTATTTAATTATAATAATTAATTTGTTGATTATATTTCTAACCATATTGATTATTTGACACATCATGCATCACATATAATTACTTATTATATATAGTAGCCATAATAGTACTTGATATCTTATTATTAAATTCTGACATGCTTCTTTGTAATGATTATTTTTTATATAAAAGAAATTTGATATCAGGCAAAATAAAAATTATTCGAAGACTATTACAGATTAATATTAGATAGAAACAATCAGTATCTACTTCTCCGTCACGTGTTTGAACTTTTGATTAAGAATTTCAATCCGCATAACTTCGCCAAACATAAATTTTCAAAAAAATTGTTTACATTAATATAAAAATTTGCATAATCGTTTTATTTATCATACACTTCAGATACTTGTTCTGAATTCTGCGAATAGTTTCTAAATATACACGTCAAAAAATATTCACGGATCTACTTAGATTTTTGCATAATCAGCGCCGGCGAGCTATTAAATTTGCCAATACACCAGTTTTATGGCACGCAGACAAAAATAAAATCACATTCTCGTTTTGTAAACAAAACTTTCAGATTTAGTTCTGACGTCTTCAGTCGACGTCGAAATCATAAATTTTGATGATGTATATGATAATTATTAAACTTTTTTAGTTTGTTTTATAATTTTATAGTCATAATGATATCTTCAATTCTTGCTATAGAAAACTAGTAGCTGAAATTTTTTGAACAAGGAACAGAACTAAGATTCTTTGAGCTGTGTTTGCTAATTCTTATTAATAATCTGTTAGCTTCTATGGGAAGACAACCCAGTGGTACACCGCACTTCTTTTCTACTGCATATGGGATATGTAATGATAATAGTGCTAATTTGTATGTATTGCAGCAAATAGCGATTTTCAATTTTTTTCGCACAGCCTGCAAAAGGCAATTTTCATATGAGATTATATTTGAGATCAAAATCTTTAATTGGTAATTTGATATAGTGCTGCTTAATATGGAGCTCGTCTAAGGTTGGAATGAAAATCCGAGACTGATTTATGTTTCTTGTTTATTTTGAGATTTTTAACCTCAAGTAGTAATTTGATGTCATTCTGCTTGATATCTTGCATAGTTGGGATAGAACCCGTAACTCTTTTGTGACCACGGCTGGCAATTTGCAAATTTTTGGACTATCTAAGATTAAATTAAATGAGTTAAACATGTAGTTTAACAAAATGAAGCAACATATCGTAAGAAAGGTGATAGTGAGAGTCAAATTGATTTGAACGTTTACCTTGATATGCTTTACTTTCTTCTGAAATAATACCTACCATCCTGAAAGAGTTAGTCGAACATCTTATTCATTCATTGAAAGACCATGAATAATTAAACAATTAATTGAAACGATTATCATGTGAGGCTGGAACATATGTGGAAGCATCACAGTCATGCATTTTTCTTTATTTTTTTCAGACTTTTCTTATATTACAATTGAAATACCCTTGTAATTTTTGTAGAGTTCGTTTCTCTGATTTGTACAGAACTTTAAATGTAGGGATATATTGTTCATTTATAATACTATAAAATAATTTCTGGCAAATAAAATAAATGAATAGCTAAGTATCTTCACACAATTTTATAATTTGTGCTATTTTTCCAAAAATATTCGTATACGCACCGATTTGTCGATTGAATTTTATTTATATGTTTAATATAATTTATACTGTACAAACTGTACCAATTCACTCGATGCTTTGTTATTGTTTCAATTAAAAATTTGAACATTAATGTATTATTAACTTCTAGTAGGGTAAGTTATATTAATCGCAATAAATCGAAAATAAACATTTTTAAAGGTTTCTGAAAATTTTGGCATACCTTAGAAAAAATTGATGTATGTGTGTACGGATATAAATTTTCGTCCACGATTTCGGGAACACCGATCAACCGATTTGAATAATTCAAAAAACATTCGATTCGTATTGATAAGGAAAAGTGCTGATCAGTTTTTGCTGAAGGCAGGTGTAGCCATTCCGAAGATACCAAAAAGGGGGCAAAAAGTGCCAAAAACTAAGAATTTTAAGAGAACGGACTGTCCGATTTTGATAATTCAAAAAACATTTTACTTGTATTGACAAGATGAACTGAATTTCTGGTTAGGTAGGTCTAGCGGTTATGGACCCTCAATAAAAATAAGTTAGAAAATGCCTTTTTGCGGTCAAAATTGGTCATTAAACATATGCACATCAAATTATCAGATATTTTATAAAGATTTTAATAATGTGTACATATTTTGTGTAAATTTTTTGGCTTCCGTACCAAGATTTCTAATTACGGTACGGAAAGTTCCAGCAATTTGCTTTAAGGCACGATGACATGCACCCCACTAATTGTCATATATAATTATAGTATATTAAGAAGGTGTTAAATTTAGGGTTATAGGTGTTTATTATACACGCATTATAAAAACACAGACACAGATACATAAAAATACATGAATTTATATATATATGTAGATATATTGACACTTAGTATCTATCATGTTTAATAACTTGTATTTTTGCTTGTTACAGATGCGGGTCCATCGGCGCCTCCGACGAGTTCGAAATAGTTCCCGTTGACCTCAGCAAACCTTACCCAGATTGTTGTCCGACCATAAGACGCAAACAAGAATTCAATCACATAGATTTGGACACGAACGACATAGAAATTTAACTGCGTTTTTGCCAAAATTAAAATAAGATATGTTTGTTCGTGTAAATACTCTGCTGTGATCTGTTGATGCGTCGATGTTATGAATATTTTGTTAATTTATGCACTGAATAATTTATTACTAGTCTATAAAGATACTATTTATATGTTTTTAGATTTAATATTTATATGAAATAATATAATTCTTCTGAAAATTACTTGTTGTTTTGTTTCATTATGGATTGTTGTTTGCGAAAATATTAGAATAAGCAGTAAATTGCTCTCATCGGAACGTCATAATTTTAAAATATTTCTATATTATAATCACTACTGTAATCCTGCTAGATTATGTGATTCATGCTATATTATGATAATGTGATTATATTTTTAACACTGCAAATTGTACTAAAACCCAATATCTTTTACTAACCAGTTGAAAGTAGCATTTTGCCTAAGGCAAGTTGCATGAACTTAATCAACCGAAATTTTGACTTAGATATTCGGATAAAATTTTCAACTATTTATTTAAAAAATAAAGTTTTATTTGTTTTAAATTAAATCTTATAATTACGATTTCCAATTGAATTTTCTGAAACACATATAAAAAATTATCTGTAATTACATTAATTATATTGCACAGACACGTGCTTATATGTCCTAAAATTGTAGTTCATTATTCCACATTTTAACGAATTGACAATGTTCGAATTATCACCACACAAAAGCAACTTTTGACCCAATTTTGATGAATTTTCGAAATTATACTACTTGCCGTAGGGTCGTAATATTTCAGTATGTTCTATAAGACCATGATATCTATCGTGAAAAAAAGTTTCCCAAAAATCGGCAAAAAAAATTTCAACAGTTAATTACAAGAAAATGGGTTGGTTGATCTTTACGAAAAACTAATCATTTCTAAGCAATATCTTTCGAACAGTTTTTAAATTTTTAAAATCGATTTATGATTGTGTGCTAAAATGTGAAGAAATGGTCTTACACTTTCTTGCTAATTACAAAGAAACGACTCGGCCGGTTGTCGCAAAAAACTGATAAACGATAGTCCTTATAGAGATAATCGAATGGCTTTTAAATTTTTGAAATCGATTTAAGCGTTTTGCAGCAAACGTCGATGAAAGGTCTAATTTTGACAAACGCCGAAAAAACGTCATTAATTTTGACGCATTTTTAAAATTAAACGATTTGTCGTAGGGTCGTAATATTTCAATATGGTCTAGAAGACCATGAAAATCATCGAATTTTTTTTCAACAGTTAATTATACGAAATTGTGCTAGCAAATCTTTACCAAAAACTGGTCAGGTCCATTCCCAACTAATATCTTTCGATCGGTTTTTTGAATTTTGAAAATCGATTTAGAACTGCGTTATAAAACATAGACGATTTTTTTTTACTTTTCTGTTATTTACAAAGAAACGTCTTGTCTGATCGACGCGCCAAATTGATAAACGCTAGTTCTCATCGTGACACACAAATGGCTTTTAAATTTTTGAAATCGCTCCAGCTATTTTTGACAAAACGTCGATTTACGGCGAAAAATCTGTTCACGCACACACACCTACACACACAAACTTTTTCCAAATTTGGCCTCATTCGATTCAGAATGGCTTGAAGCGCCGAGAAAACATAAAATTAGCGAATCGGATTTTTTGATAAAAATATAAACATCTTCTTCGGGAAGTTAATAATTCTAATTAATTCATCAAGTATGATTATCATTTGATTAAAGACAGCAGTTAATACTTGCCAAAGTCCAAATCAAAAATTTTATTGATAATATGCTAATAAGAAATCCCTTCAGCGAACGCAAGTAAACTTTCATAGAAGTCCAGAATTGACTTTCGAGTGAAAATAAATTTGTCGAATATGCATGTTCCGTCAAGTAGCAAAGTCTAACATAAAACAATAGGCTTCGGGATCTCGTTTGTAGTCTACTGATTGAGTTACACTTAATGTACTTAAGACAGTTTGTGTTGACTTTCGACAAAGCAGATTTACGCCCGAGTTTGTATATAATTGATTATATCGAATGGCGTAGGATTTGGTGTTTGAATTCATTAACGACCCACGGTGGAGCCGAATGAGACGAGAACATGTTGGAGAGCCAAACAAGGGAATGTATGTTTGTAATTGAAATAATTACTTGTGGATTATGTCAAGGAGTAACCTATGTTTGAATCATGATTTGTGTCATTAGTTATTAATATAAATTACTATTGAATCAATAAGCAATTGCTTTGTAGAACGCTGCGAAACACTTATTTTATACTCACTTCTCGACATGTGTAAATACTCCACTAAAATCGAAATCAGTATATTAATTTTACTTCCCGTACGGTAAGTTATTGTAATGGGCCGAAAATCGAAATTGAAAATTTTTACATTTCTCGACGTTTTGAAGGTTTCTGAACATTTTCGCATACTTCAGAAAAAATGGATGTGTGTGTGTGTATGTATGTATGGATACAATTTTTCGTCCACGTTTTCGGGCGTACGGATCAACCGATTTGAATGGTTCAAAAAACGTTCAAAGAACTTTCTGCTTGTCTTAACAACATAATTGATTTTGGAGAAAAAAAAAATTGTTTCAACTTTTTTTTCATTTTTTTTTTCAATTTTTTGTATATCGAAAATAATTCAGATTTTATTTTTAATTCTTACTAAAGTTCTAATATACTTTAAACAAATAATTTCAACTTTGCAATTCAGTTTATATAATTCTTATAAATATTAGACAATGTTATAATATTTATAATAATCTATATGAAAACTTTCAATATTCCTCGAATATTTCGTTACGCTACGGGAAGTTCCACCAATTAGCTTTAAGACACGATGCCATGCACCACTAGAAATGTAATAATATAGTAATCAAGAGACATGTAAATTGTTGCTACTGTAAACTTTATAGCAAAAAGGACTATTTACATGTACAAATTTTTAATTCGGCATTCTTATGTTTTTTGAACACTTATAATCTCTTCATAAAGTAAACCATAAACTTTAATTGATGACTTGAAATTATGCAAACTAGTATATAACGGTTCAACCAATTTTATTTATTCAATACAAGTAAAATATTTTTTGAAATGTTTCAGTCAATACAAGTAAAATGTTTTTTGAATTCTTGTAGTCGGACGCTCCGTTCTCTTAAAAACTTAGTTACCGTTTTTGGTACTTTTTGTCCCGTGTCTTCGAAACGGCTAGACCTGCCGATGTCAAAAACTGTTTGAATTGAATAGAATGTTTTGAAATGAAGAAATGGAGAACCCTGTAAAACTTTTTTGAACACTAAAAAAAAGAGATTTTAAAGAATTTTGAAATTAAAAGAAAATTGACTATTTGGAAAATTTGAATTTCATTTTATGTTTCAAATTTTTATTTATATTTTGAACTTTTCTGAAAATTATGAACTTTTGTCAAAGTAATCGTTCTGCGTGCTCGTTAAACTAATCAGCACGTCTTCTTATCAATACGAATCTTGAATACGTTTGATTTTTATTTACGTTTCATTGCATTTTTTGAATTATTTAAATTGGTTGATTCGTGTTCCCAAAATCGTCGACGGGAGTTCGTATCCGCACACACACACACATACATCAATTTTTTCTAAGTTATGACAAAATATTCAGAAACCTCTAAAACGTGAAGATATGAAAAAATTTTCATTTTCGATTTTCTGCGATTACAATAACTTACCCTACAGGAAGTTAAAAAATTACGTTGTTATGAAAGTGTGGCAAGCTAATAACCAACAATAAACAAAATCTAACGCCAACGCAAAAATTCATGCGTCTGAAGAAGCATTTTACGACGCCGTAGATTTTCTATCCTGGTTATTATTTTCGTCGCATACTATACCTAACAATAGTACTTTCTTTCGTGTTCTAGTACCGCTATTGCATTATGTATTTATAGGTAAATGCATACGTGTCTCATGATAGAGATCCACATAAAAGCTGTAATTTGAGTCGCGTTTCTATGGGCCCATTGTACCGGCGAGACTAGCCGGACGATGTCCGCATGCAATACCACGGACTCTATTCTCTCGCCTATACAAACTGATGAATTAACCATACAGGGCTGACATTACTGAAAATTCTAGTTCATTTTCAGCTCCAACAGATTGAATAATTTTTTTTAGTATTCTTCCACAAAATATTGATACATTGACAAATTTCATATCATACTCGTGATATTTATGAAAACTGTAAAAGTATCTAACTTTGGAATATAATTAAGAATTTGATTTTGACAATTTTTATTTCAACTTTATATAAACAATGAAAAAAAACAAAAACATAATAATTTTTTTTTTGGGTTATTGTTCATAGCAAACTATACACACAGTACATTCAGCTACTTTACAGGTAAATAAAAATAACACGATCTTTACTATCATTACCCCAGATGTCGACTATCCATCACTCTGATTGAGCTTGTGCCAATAAAGCATATTTGAGTGGAACGTGAGTAAAATTCTTTAACAAAAATCGAGTGTTTAGGTTTTTATTTATTAAACATTTTATTAGTGTAAAACTAGTACGTTGTATGATTATACATTTTTAATTGAACGCTGAAACAGTATAATACCACAGCACATTTTTTAGTAGAAAATTTTTGAAAATATTAAATTCATTGTTTAACTGTTCGACACATGATCTTAATTCTAGAAAACTTGGGACTTTATTTTTTACTGTAGTCCTTGAGACATTCTTTTTCACCGTGGTTATTCAGAGTTGCGGTTCAAAAGTTTACATGAAAAAAAATAATTAAAATTAACCACAATTACCAAACGGGTACAATTTAAGCAAAGTTTAGATTTGCGTAGAAGCTAATAAATTTCTAAAATGCATTTTTCAACGTCGCAAATAAAATATTTTTAACAAAAATCCGTCTTATTCCTTTTGTCGTCGTTTTCTCAGAAATGGCTGAACTAATCTTATAAATTCAAAATTCGATGAGACTTATTAATACTTGAGTTGGCTGGTGTTTCAAGACTAAGCAAAAACTGTTTATCCATCTATTTGTTATAAATTCTGAACCTATTTTCAAAATTCAAAACTATTCGAATGATGAGATTTTGGAATTGCGCAGATTAGTTTTTCACAAAGATCGATTAGTCATTTCTTTGTAATTATTTATTTTACGTTTTCATGGTCTAAAGCTAAACGATTTCCCAAAATATCATACAAAATGTGAGTTGAAGTATAAAAAATTCATTAAGGTTTAAAATAAGTAACGGCGCTTTTAGAACATACAAGCTGAATTAATTCCTAACAATTAATTCATTTATTATTTTCTTAAGTTTGTTTGAAACAAATTAATTTTAAATCGCATTTTTTGATTTTAAGTAAAATTTAAAAGTTTATTTTCAGAATAAACTGTTGAAAATTGTATTTAAACAGCTAAATTGCAGTTATTTTGATCTAATCGATAACTTACACATATTGCGAAGTTTTAAAACAAATTTAATAATCTTTATCAATCAATTTTAAACTAATTTATTTAAAAAAATTAATCAAACAATTCTGTCAACCTGAAATAGTATATAAAGCACTATTTCGATTTAGTTAAAACATCTTATTCCGACAGAATTAAACTTTCAATCTTATGAACACTAACATACTAAATAGAATTCGTACATATATGTGAAATATTTATTAATACACTTGTTATATTATTGGTAATAATATTAGTTATATTATCATTCGAAATTCATGAGTTACTGAAGTTTTTATCATAATCAAAACCCTGTTGGAAAACATTCAGCTAGCTGGAAATCCCAAACTCCCGAACGTAAACCAGGTTGCTGTATCTGCGGGTGGAAAAACCACTGATTTTGGTCCAATCGCGCAATTTACTGAACGAAGAATGGTGTGGAAACCACCTGGGCAGGTGTACAATGTGCACATGTTCAACGCTAATTAACCGATACGACATCACATACACCTAGCCATTAGACACACATATGAAATGCACACAGAGATTTTAAATAGTACTAAGGAATCGTGATGCAAAATCAGAGATTTAAATTCGTTCTCAACATTCCAAGGTATAAATTCTAGGTATAATAGGTAATAAACATTCGTTAATATGCAAAAAGTAGACAAGAAGTATTGCATATCAAATTTATTAATTAAACTTTCTTTCTTTTCTCTATGATATAATGCACAGTTTTAATAATTGGATTTCAATAATAATTTTGACCATAAATTTGCACCTAAGTAGTTCGTACGTATGATCTCTTATATAACTACATTTTATTATTTCAGTATCATATTTCTAAACACAAACGAATTTGCTTTATTATTTCCTTAATCTCATTTATTTATTCAATATTATTACAATATACAATAGAGAACCAAAACGACGTATATTAATTTAAGTTTATGTACTCTTAGTTGTTTGAATTTCTTTAGAATAATTTTTATTTATTGCAATGATTAATATTTATTATTAGGTTTACGTATGTATATTAAAAATATGGTTAACAAAATCGTGGTCGGTAACAAAATAATGGTATTAAAATCATCATAAATTCTTATTTATTTATTTGTTCAGATTTATTTTATTGAACAGCAATCAGAATCTAATAGTTCTATAAGCTGTTGGGCTAATTTTTACTTAGTATTAGTATATTTGACAGATGGCCATTCTATCAATTGTCACATCTCTGTACGATATATTAGTATTACAATTTGTGTAACAGGGCGAATATTTTATTGATGCAGCAATGCCGAGTGAGGGCTATTTTCACTTGGAAAGACATTTTTCTCTATATTTCTAAGTGCAAATCGTTGTCACTGCTGCCTGACTTCAGGCTGCTCGAAGTGGATGTCGAACCCGGGACCTCTAAATCAAGTCCCGTCGCTCTTAACCGCTTACCTTCTGGCGAGTCCTGTTCAGGAATAAATATTTATTTTGGTAGATATAAAATACTTTTCCGAGTTTGGGATTTTGTTTGTCTGAGTTATAAAATTTCAGGGTCGTGAGTTCGAATCTCGAATGTTTCCAATTGAAAATAGGAAATTTCTCACATTATTCTTCCCTGAATCGATTTGGAGTTTTTTTAAACTCACAGATCTGTCCCTAGAGCAGTACTACCCATTATTCATTAAAATGATAAATATCATAATATCCATATTTTTTATAATAAGTAACAAATGTTAAACTAATTCATATATGTATCTATTTCAAAATAAAATATTATGTATATCACTTATATTAGTAATTTATTATTTTCAATGCTATTCTCGAATATAGTACATCGTCGTAGTAGAGAACATCCAACCGTTGTTTTGATGTTTAAATGTTTTGAATTTTTTTTTTTTTTGAAAATTGCAATAGTTTTATATTAAATAGTTATTAGAAATATATATATCTGTCATATGTTATATTTTTGAAAATCTTTCGATTTATCAAAAAAAAGTACATTTATCTAACACTCCTTGTAGATTAAAAATATCGAGTAATTTGTTTTCGCACATAACCGTATACAACACTAGTTTCTCAAGATTCTTTTAAAAGTAATTTTTTGTGGATCTGGGCAATCTCCCTGAAATAGTGTTTACCAGTGTCTAGCAGTACCATGAATGCGACTCAATCAACGCTCAGATTCACAGCAAAGTAACCCAGTTGAATTTCTCACTATATATGAATGTTTCAGATACAAATAAAATTTGCACATTCATTGGCGTAATCGAGTAATTTGAAATCGTTACGTGATTCGGGAAAAAATACTACGCCTTGCACTTTTTCTATAGATAGAAAACCTATTAAAGAAACGGACAAAATGAGGTATTTGGCGGTAGCAATTAATTGTACTTGTACGTTTTCCTTGTGACAAAAATGCTTTTAAATGTATTATATACTAGCTGACTCTGCAAATGTTGTTTTGCCATAAAAAATTAGTTAAGTCACATAAAACGAAACTAATTGCTGGTAATTATCGACTCTTATATATACAAGTAACAGTTATTATTGAAAGAAGTCGAATGAAAAACTTCCTTTGGCAATAATGGACACTTGTTTGACCAAACATAATTCATATTTCAAACAAGTTTCTCACGGAAAAATATGTTTGTTCAAACAAGTCAGCGCCCTACATTAACAGGATCGAATTCTTTTAGAGAATTTTTTACGAAAAGTAAGTTTTTTGTTCAACTTCTTCAATAATAACTGTTACTTGTATATAGATAGAGTTGAGAGAAATTCTCTCTTCAACCCTATCTCAAAATCTGTATAGTTGACTTGTTATGACGACTCTCACTACCGTACTATAGCACAACCGTACCCAAAATCTCCAAAATTTGTTTTTCTATATATTTAAATAGAATGTGTATTTTCAGTAAAATATCTGATACCAAAAAATATCATAGATGGAAATAAATATTTTCAAGTTAAAACTGCTAAAATCATAATTTCGTTTCGAGTTGCATATAAATTGCCTATCGTGTTATAATAAAATGTAATAATAATCACCAAAATAACTCTTGTGTGGACGTATTGCATTATGAATCTCAAACGATTTCCATGTCGAATGTCGCTTTGAATTGCGGCGCCAAATTTCACAATGAAACAAAAATCCATTATAAATAAACTATGGCTAGTATGAAAAAAATCACAGCGATCATCCGAATTAAACAACACGGAAAATATTTCTATTCGAACTCGATGGTTCGACGTTTGTTCAATAAAAAAACATAAAAATCGAAAGCTCAAAAAACATTTGGACATAGGACATTAAAGAATATGTCACACAAAATAATAATAATAATAAGATTTTAGAGATTTATTATATTAATTATATATAAAACTAGTGGTGCATGGCATTGTGCCTTGAGGCGAATTTCTGTAAATTTTCGTATAGTAATTGAACTAGTGAGGAGCATGGCATCGTGCCTTAAGGCAAATTGCTGGAACTTCCCATACCAAAAAAATTTTTTAAAGATTAACACTTTTGAAAAAAATAGATTTTTGAGAAACTATAAATTTTTCACAACAATTTACTTTTTTTTGAAAAAAAAGACTTTGAAAAAAAAATGTTTTCTTTATTTTGAAATATTTGGAAATTCTGAACTTTTTGACGAAATATCGAAGCGCGTAAGCCCCGCGACGCCATCTATACGAATAAACACTGGTAAGGAACCCATAGGAATGTAAAAGAAATTTATACTTATCGTTAGTAAAATCTCTATAAAATATCTGATAATTTGATGTGCATATGTCTAATCATCATTTTTGACTGCCTTCATGAAAATTTGATCAATTCTTCATCTTGTCAATACAAGCAAATATTTTTTGAATTATTGAAATCGGAAGTTCCGTTCTCCTTAAAACTGAGTTACGGTAGTGGCACTTTTTGCCCCGTATCTTCGAACGGCGGCTAGACCTGCTTATACCAAAAGCTAATCATCACGTCTCCTTATCAATAGAAATGAATGCTTTTTAAAATCGTCGACGAAAATTTGTTTCCGCACACACACACACATATACATCAATTTTTCCCAAGGTATGTCAAAATGTTCAGTAACCTCTGAAACTATATTTTTTTTTATTTTCATTTTTTTTGCGATTCTATAACTTACCCTATGGGAATTTAAAAATCTATGAATGAGTAATAACAATTGTTTTAATTTTTTTTTATAAATACTGTAACTTTTATCGTTACTAGCAATATGTATATTATTCTGCGATTAATAATAAATATATAAAATAATGAAAAAAAAAAATAAATAATAAAAAAAAAAAATAATGATATTTAAAACTAATATAAATTATATTAATAATACTAATAATGAAATAATCACAAAAAA
>NW_020537758.1:53489044-53512984 GCF_003426905.1 Ctenocephalides felis
TTGTGCGAATATTTTTTTTAAACAGCCAATACATCTCCAGGAAGATTTACTGATCAGGATTTTGAAGAAGCAAATTTGTGAACAAGATTAGGACAGTAGTATTGATCGATGGTTGTTGTAACGTCGAAAGTGTGAAAAGAAAACGAAAAATTTTACATTATTGCTAGCATGAAAATTATTTTATATCGGCAAACACTTCAACCGATTTAAGTTTCTAAAGGAAATAAAATAAGTATAGTTATCTCTTTATTGTTATTGATAAATTAAGGATATTTTCGCCTATATTTTCTAGATGGTAATGTTACATTTACATAATTAATTTTAGGTTGGAATATTATGTTAGATTTCACTGTTCATTATTTTTTTCAATCATATTTACACACGACTCTTTCGCAACATTCCGGGTAAGGCTTAGTAGTAGATCCATTGGTAAAAGTCTGCATGCTTTATTCGCAGGATCGACAAACATAATTCCACACCTGAAAAATTAATAAAATAAAATTAATATTAGCAATATTAATAGAATCCGGATTATTTATTTATGAGATGCATACCCTTTAATTCCATAGTTAACTCCGTCGGCATTGCACTCAAGCATTTTGCATTGATATGGCATAGTGTAAGTCTGTCCGCATGTAAAATCATGCCATTGTACCTACAATCTGAAAATAATGCATCTAAAATATACCTATATTCTTAATTTACCGAAAATACCATAATAATTGAATGAAAATAGATCCATAAAATTTCATGAAATTTATCGAATGTAGTATACAATATAAAATAACTGTGTCACGAAATAAAATAACTTTTTATGTGGTAAACATAGATCAATTTAGTTGAAGACAAATAGTAAAGTATGAATTTTCGTAATGAATTATGATTGAGGATACAATCTGATTTTATATGTAGGCTGCATTAATTGAATTATGTTTGGGTATTGATAAATATTGGTATACTTTAAATTATAATTTAATTGGAACCAATTTCATGGTTTCACGTCAGCATATATCGTTTTCATATTAAGTAATAATGATTAATAATACGATTAATTATAGTTGTGTATCATTATTATTATTTAATTAACTTCCGAAGAGAGAAGTGATTTGATCTAAAATTTTATGTTTTTTGGCTTTTCAAAATAATTTTTTGGGTCAAAATTGAGAAAAATCGTATGTTATTGATATGTATTCGGATAATCGAAAATCCGGATAATATAATGTAAGAAAATGTTGTGTATATTATTAAAAATACTCCTTGTACGTATAAGGCACGTATTTGTTTTTCAATAATGTGTGATATTCAACCCATTTATCAAAAATATCAAACATTTTGGAAAAATTGTACAAAATTTAATAATCTGCAATGGTTTCTCATAATATAGTGATCTACAGTAACTCGGAATACTTATAAATGACTTACAAATTAATATATTGATTTCTTATCAGGTCGATTATTTACACAAGTCGGAAAATTCATGCCTTAAGGCAGAATGTCATTACCACCTAAATTAAATTATATTTTAGGGTTAATATTTTGATGAATAATTATATTCGATTTAATGTTATAACAAAGTCCTACATAAAAATAAAATCCCCTATCGCACTAGAAAAAATATTATATTACAACTAAGGAAAAAGCAAATCGATTTTTCTTACCAGCATAAACTGAACTAAAAATACACACGCAGCACAAGCACAAAACACACAAAAATTCTATTTTCAACATTCTTGAAATACAAATAGAAATAATTTTGTCACAAATATTTCCTAGATGCTTTATAATCCGCAGTCATGATTTATACGGAAAGTTTTATAAGTTGAGAAATCGTACTGTAAAATGCAATTCTAAGAAGCAATGTTTACGTGACAGATAGATTATTTATAATTGGAGATGATCCCAATTTCACATTTGGTAAACAATATTGCTCATGTTTGTATTAGTATTGAGGCAGTGAGATAAGAATTTGAATAATGACTTGTTGATTTCTGTTATTTTAATAAATTAGCTTTTCTATAAATTTGAAATAAGTACAATGATAACTAATGATATAAGGCGTCGTGCTTTTAAGGCAAATTGCTGGAACTTCCCGAACAAATTGTTCAAGGATATTAAATGTTTTCAAATAAATAATATTGTAACATTGTCTAATATTTATAAGAAATATATAAACTGAATTGCAAAGTTGAAATTATTTGTTGAAAGTATATTAGAACTTTAGTCAGAATTATAATCAAATCTGAATTATTATCAAATATAAAAAAAAAACTTAAAAAAATGAAAAAAAAATAAATAATTTTTATTTATTTGAAGCAGAAAGTTCTTTGGATCATTTAAATCGGGCACCTAGGTCTTCGAAACTGCCATTTTTTGCACTTTTAACTCTGTATTTTCGAAATGGCTGGACCTGCTTTTACCATAAACTAATCATTACAAATAATTGATTGTTTTTATATCATTCAAATCGGATGCTCCGTTTTCTCAAAAACTCGATTTCTATTTGATGCACTATCTTTGCAAAAAAACTAATCAGCACATCTCCCTATCGATAGGAATCGAATGTTTTTTGAACCATTTAAATCGATTGATCCGTCCGCAAACGTGACCGAAAAATTGTATCCATACATATACACACACACATACATTTTTTCTGGGGTATGCCAAAATGTTCAGAAACCTTCAAAACGTCGAGAAATGTAAAAATTTAAAGTTAATAAATAAGTTAATAATGTAATCTCTATATTATAAAGAGATCATTTCTAATTTCTTCACATTACAAATTACTATTTTATTTGCTATTGTTATTTTATAGTTTGCCGAAAATGAAATAAGGTATTTCGATTGAAATTTTCATCAGATATGTTAACTTTCCGTAGGGTAAGTTATAGTAATCGCAAAAATTTATATATCTTTACGTTTCAAAGGTTTCTGAATATTTGGCATATCTTAGAAAAAAGGATGCGTGTGTGTGTGTGCGGATTCAAATTTTCGTCAACGATTTCGGGAATATCGATCAACCGATTTGAATAATAAAAAAACATTCGATACGTATCGATAAGGAGACGTGCTGATTAGTTTTTGGCGAAGGCAGGTCTAGCCGTTCCGAAGATACCGGGCAAAAAGTGCCAAAAACGGTAACTCAATTTTAAGAGAACGGAGCGTCTAATTTTAATAATTCAAAAAACTTTTTACTTGTATGAAGAACTGATTAAATTTCTGGGAATGCAGGTCCAGCGGTTATAGACTCTCAATAAAAATAAGATAAAAAATGTTATTTGTCGGTCAAAAATGTTTATTGGACACCTGTACATTAACTTATTAGATATTTTTTAAAGATTTTAATGAAGTGTGCACATTTTGTGTATTTTTTTTATGGGTTCCGTACCATTTTTTTTAATTACGGTATGGGAAGATCCAGCAATTTGCCTTAAGGTATGATGCCATGCACCCCACTAGTCAATTATCTGATAGAAAAGGCGATTTCTTTTAATAATCTTCAGCCAACCTGGGCCCTAGTAAATAATCCTTATGATAGTTATTGATCAGTTTTGTATGAACTGATATCTAAAACTTAAAAAAAAATCAGAGTATCTTTCTAATATTTTAAAGCAAGCAGATTGATGTTCATTCTTGATGGAAATTAGTTTGAAAGTTTGTCTAAACCAGCACAAAAGCTTACAGATTTTTTTTTTTAAATGTTTTTCAGTATTAAGTAACGGGTTTACCAGCTTTTTTAATCCGATTTGATCAAATATTTCAACATTTGAAACATCAAAAATCCAGTTTTTATAAAACAAACTACTAAACTAGTTTTGCAATTGGCTTACAAACTTTGATGGGAGTAATTAATTACTAATAACCGGGATTATATTTAATAAATTAAACTTTATATTTTTGTTTCGAACATATTAATTTTACAGTTCTGTAAAAACACCAAATTTTAAAATAACTCAATAATTTAAGGGTAATTTTAAATTTCATGTAGTTTATTTGTTCACAACACATTTTTTACTGAAGCATATAATATAAGATGCATAATTAAAAATGCACTTAAACATGTATCATACTAGTATATTTTTATAATCGTTAATATGGAATAATAGATAATTCTCTGCAACTCAGTTTTCTCAAATTTAGCATTGTATTCTTTTACAACATTGTGGATATGGTTTACTTGGATTTTCAGGAATGATTTGGCAGCCATTCGGCAATGGAGGACGGTAGTGTAGTTCTGGACATCTGAAATTTAAACACAAAATAAAAGAAATAGCTGTTGTATGTATATTCAGAAAACTATCCCTGACGCTACTAAAACTAATGTTGTACAGAGTTATGACAAACCTGGCATACATATTTACATGAATATGTAAAAGATAAAAAGAGTCGATAGTAAAATTTACCTAATCTTTATAATATTTATTTACTAAAGTCGTTCATAGGTTGCGCGGAAAAAGCTTATCGGTTTTTGATCGAAACCGTGTTTTAGGAGTAGGGGGAAGTCCTCAAGTGCCGGACACCTAAGGTTATTTATAAATAAATCAAAAAATATTTTACGAAATGTTCATTAAATTATGAGCTATGTTAGATAACAAAGTTAGAAATCAAACAATTAACAAAAACGCAATCTTTGCTAAACAATAATTAATACTATCAATCAAACTTTGATGACAAAAAATAAGATTTTACAAAGTGGCACCTAGTACCGGACATTTCAAAATAACCAGCATTGAACACATGTGTAGCTATCTCCACACTCTGGCATATTTGTGTTTGACGAATATTCTTAGATATTGCAACAAAAATCACTAATTATCCGCCCTTTTGGCCGATGCTCTCAGGTGGAGCATTTATCACCGATTTTTGACTAGAAAATACGAAAAATTGGGGTATGTAGTGACCGTTAGCACTCATACATAACAAATAAATTACGTCAATTCTCACAAGAAACATCAATATGCTTACTTCTGGTGATAAGGGACGACATAGTGTCTGGTGCTAAGGGACAGACAATTTCGTTCATTTGGTGGTACCTACGAAAATTGTTTAAAATATCTAATAATATTCTACCATTTTACGGATAACAATCTAGTACTACTTTTATTTTTGAATGCCACTAAATATAAATGCATAAATACACTAGAATTACTTCTATTGATATTTAGGTGACGCCGTGTTTTTGCGTCTAAAACAACAAAGGGTTGCTCCCGCCGTGACCGTGTGCGTCACAGGTGAGTCTTGGCGTGTGATCCTGAACCTGTGTGCGCCCCGCGCCCCTTTCACTTGTATTTTGAAATAAACGGATTTATACTCGCTTAAATAATACGTGTTAAATAGAGTGTCCGGCTTTAAATGCCGTCCGGCGTTAAGGGACTTCCCCCTAATGTCGTAATTTCTCCGCGTTATTGGAGGTTATCTTATTATGTACTTACATCATTATTTCCCATTCGCCATCTGATGCGCATTTCATTACTTCACATATGCCTTTTGGCTGATGTGTTTTTCCAAATGCAATTTTAGTTCCATCATCTAAGGTGCAGTCTAAAATATTAAATAAAATTTTAGTAATATACAAAAAAGGTATTAAAGTTGTCGATTAATTTTATTATGTTATATCGTGCTCAAATAGACTTTAGAAACACAAACGAAAAAAGTGATAAATTTTTAATGAGCATTTTGTTTCCTAAGATTTATAAAATAATTTTATTGTCTAGGACTTTTAGTTGACAGAGTAGAAACAATAACTTAAGAATAAATGAACATTTTATAAATTATTAAACTAAGAAAACATGTGATATCTCATATTGAAGAAAGAGTAAAATATCCTATTGAGATATCACTTTCGTATATGATAATCTTCAGCATTAGGAGTCTTTATACAATTTTATTATGATATTTATAAAATGCATTTAATAAAATTATTTCCTAATTCGTTAATTTAATATGTCTCCAAATTAAACTGGGATTTTTTAGCATTACTGCAATACGTTGAAATATATCATTAATATTAGAAGAGTACACTGGGTTGCCTTCTAATATAAAACATATCAAATATAAATACTATTGAGTTCTTATTGCTATGAAAACAATAAAAAACCTTAATTTACTGAACTTCATAACAAAATTGTGAAAATAAATTAATAATAATTTGACTCTTTGTGCACGTAACTATTAGGTATTAGTAAATACAAATTGAATATATAAATTTTTAGCAATTTATATATTTAAAATACTACATATGTTATTTTACTCACCAGATTTAACTGAGATCACCATAAAGCTTATTAGAAATACCGCAAAAATAAAATTATTCATTTTTATAAGAAAAATAATGAAAATTTTCAATTTTTGACAAAACGGGTCAAAACCAAATGCATGCCTCACTGTTGCAAGAATCTATTCACATTTTTATATCAGTCAGATTTATGATAATATTTAATGATCTTGTAAAAACATTTTTTCAATTTAAATTTTCACGGTATAAATAACAATAGCGATAACGCAAGATTTACAGTTAAAATAGTAAAAAATAACATAAATCCGGATTTTATTGTCCAATAAGTGATATTATTGCGCATTCGAAATCTTTTCATTTTATACCAACTGTATTAAGCATGTAAAATAAATTTATTGTAAATCTTTACTATTTAAATGTTTCAAATAATTTTGCTAATTAATTATGCATAAATGTATCCTAAACATTGTATCATAAATAACAGGTAAGAAAATGTGAGTAAAAAATTAAATTTGTTCTAAATATTATTAGAACTTTCATTACAAATTGTACAAAACAAACACAAAAATGTAAAATTAACAGTAGACACTACATTGCGTGATTTTCACAGTAAAAATACATTTATTCATTTGTAATACGGTTTCTGTTCGTAATTTTTAACTTTTTTGAAGTAAAACTTCTTTAGGCACGCCTAGGGTATAAATCCGTACAAATGTAACGGTTCGTTACCCCCAAACTGTTCGTCATTCGCTCTCGATGAGATCATTTCTATACAAGTCGATTGTGATTAGTCGTCGTGTATGTGAATAGAGATCTGTCGTTGTATCCGTACCAGCAACAACGTTGTATGCGTACCGATATCAACAAGAAAATCGGCATAGATAAATAAACATTTTGCAGTTACATAGTAGTACAAATCATGATTGAATGAAAAATGCCTGAATCAGACGAATATTTTACCCTATACTCCGTAAATAATTATAATGAAAATAACAAAACAAATGCAACATTTGCGACGTGTACGAAACATAAGTTTATTGAAATAATTTCTATATTATTCGTAGTTTCTATAAATCTTTGAAGTTATTGAAATGGAAAATATTTTTTGGGCAAGACCGATATTACAGCTGTTCAAAGAATGAGATTAAATCGCCAGCAAAAAAGTAAAAAAAAAATCAAAAAGAATTTATGTTAATTTAAATTACACGAAGTTCTTCAAACACAATTACATGATGAGTGAAGTTGCGAAAACAATATTGTTTAGGCGTTGTTTAACATAATCTACTGTGTGAACAGATATTATAGAATTTATTAATCAGCAATTACTTCATTTCTATAATTTTCAAAATGCTAATTACAATGACAAACCGATCATGTCATATTTGAAGTATGAATTCAATTACATTATTGTTTTCAAATATTATACATATTTTAATGCTAATATAAATATATAATTTATAATTTATCATTATATAAATGTGTATAATGGTTAACTAATAAATATGTGCATCACAAGTGTTACCATATTACTAATAACCATTATTTAAAATTGTTATATGATGTTTTTATTTTTTACTTAAATGCCATCTTGTACAGTAGGAAATACGTTTCACTTTAATCGCGTGTGAACCTTACGCGCACTCTTTTTTTAAAGCTTTCTGGAGTGTGTTTTTTTCGAACATCTTTTGATGAATTTACTGACGTATGGGTTTTAGTTTCTCGTAGTGATAAGTACTAATACTACCTTTCACATCATTTACTGATAGCATGTATAAATCATAATAATAATATTGTTGCTGACTTACCAGGGATATTTTTTTATTTGCTGGAGAATATAGCAACAATATGTGACTTACTTGCACACCATAATATTGCGAAGTTATAAGCCTATATCGGTTTTATCACTACATTGGTATATAAGACATCTTATAAGTCTTATTTTTGAGAGTATATGATTCCTTCAGGTCAGGATATGATCCACCCAGGTTTATAAAGTAGCAAAAAAGTATAAAATATTTTTATAAGCTCTTAAGATCTAGTAAAGCTAATTTTGCTTATATAGATAATTATATAATGACGACTTTATTGCCTTATCTGATAAGGCTTATCACATTATTGCAAGCCCAGAAGCTGTTACTTCTAAAATAAGAAAAAAACAAAAGTTTTCAGCCAAAGTAAACATGTTCTTTTTTTAAGTTATTTTTGTTTTAAATAAAATGTTTTATTTAGTACCATTCGGTAATTTTTATTATATTAGTAATACAATTAATTAAATCTAATGGCATTCGATTCTAGCACAACAATCGGGATATGACTTTGACTTATCTTCTGATAAAATTTCGCATTTTTGTTCGGAAGGGTCAAGAGCAAATGCTGGACATCTAGAAAAAATATAAAAAAGTATTAGTTTCCATCTATAAATACAAATTTAATTCCTTTTTAATTAGACAATTTACCCTAAAACAGATAAAGCTCCATTTTCGAAACATTCCATTTGTATACATTGATCAGGTGGTTTGTATAATTGTCCAGTAGTTAATTTTTGTCCATCAATGTCACATTCTTTAAAAATTTATTTAATATTATTACTATGAACTTATTTAATATTATTATAGTGTTTTTGTACAAAATTAATTTTATATATTAATACCTATATCCACTATTATTTCTTTTACGTAATGAGTAATAACGTTTAATTTACTAAGTTGTAACTTTTTATTTGCAGTACCGTAATTAAATAATTTTATTTGTTTATGAAAATGCTTAGTAAAAGTTAATAAAATTCATGTAGAGTTTTAATTTAAAAAAAATGTGGATTCGATTTCTTGGTTTTTAAGTTGATACACATCCTAGTTAATAGATTTTTAAAATATTGGAATTGTAAGAAATTTTGTGAAACAAATTAATTACATGTATATTTATGTATAAATTTTTCATAGCAAACTGATAATTGTTTGAACACACAAGTAAAGCCGGAAGACTAATTCTTTAGCTTCGTAATTATTACAAATCTTGCTTTTTTTAAATAATATACATATAATATTTCTCACCAGCAGAAGCAAATTCCAAAATACTAACACAGCACACCAACATGCTCACAAATAATACGAATTGCAATTTGACCATTTTTAATATTTAATTACGACTGTCAAAATTATTAAAAACTTAGATAGAGTTGTAAGTCTAACTGTCTGACACATAATACTCCATCAATGTTGTGACATTCATTTATATACAAAAATTTTCAAATAACATTTCAAAATATTATATAACGTAAAATTACATATCAAATACATGTCATTAAGATTATTTTGTTTATAGTTTCTTAGTAAATGATTTATCTGAATACGAACCATTTTGATATACTTGACCTATATGTATGGTGTTATTGATGGTAAAATAGACATAATACTAATGGCATTAGACAGAGTTATTACATTTGAAATAACTACATCGTATAAAATCAAGAAAAATATTTATAAGCAGACAAAACCGATTCACCATAAATAAATTTCACTAGAGAGAGTTGATAAGGTTAATTTAATTTAAGTTAATTTATTTAAATATATTTCTTTAAGGGGGTATTCTACTGTAGAATTTTGAAATAATCGAAATTTTTTTTTCATATTTTCAAAGTTTAGTTATTCAAAAATATGTCATTAAAAGTATTTTTCAAAATTACTGTTATTTCCTGAGTTATAGCCGTTTTAGTGACGTGGCCTCGGTTCGGGTCCAACCGGCCTCAAAACTTTGAACGCGTTTTTCTCGGAACTACTTTTTTCGAGCTGGCGGTAAGGATATCTCGAGTTCTAATGAACCGATTTACTTCAAATTTGGAGAGGATCTTCTTTATACATCGCTTTATCGTATGGACCTTGCCCAAAACTATACCTCTTCATTTAGTATTTTTAAAAAATTCGGAATTGTTAAAAAAACATGAGAAAAAAAATTTTTTTTCAAACTGCCGCCATTCGAACAAAAATTTTTTTTTCAACTTATCCAAGGGTCATACAATAACGGCATCTATAATAATTAAGTATCCATCTATTTTTTATGTTTTAAATCACCAGGAGGGTTGGAACCATACACGCCAAGACACCATCTTTTTTTTGAGCCCCCACTTTGACTGCTCATAACTTTGTGAATTCTAATTTTTTTTCTTTAATATTTTTTATGTAATAATAAAATATCAATAAACAAATGATAAAAAATCGATGGTAAAAATATTATTGTTTCTTTTATACAGCGCTTCAAAAACAGGGCAAAATTCATGCTTCTACAGTAGAATACCCCCTTAAGTAGCAAAAAAATATAAAACATTTTATAAGCTATTGGAATCTAGTAAAACTAATTTTGCTTATATAGATAATTATTGAATGACTACCTTATTGCTTTATCACCTTGTTGTGAGCCCAAAAGCTGTTACTTCTAAAATAAGCAAAAACAAAAGGTAGATTCCAATATCAATTTTTCAGTTTTCAGTCAAAGTAAACATGATTTTTTAAGTTATATTTTTAAATAAAATGTTTCATTTAGTACAATTCGGTAAATTTTATTATATTAGTAATACAATTCATTAAATCTAATGGCATTCGACTTTAGCACAACAATCGGGATATGACTTTGTTTTATCTTCTGATAAAACTTCGCATTTTTGCTTGGAAGGGTCAAGAGCAAGTGCTGGACATCTAGAAAAAATATAAAAAAGTATTAGTTTTCATATATAAATTTAAATTGAATTTCTTCTTAATTAGACGATTTACCCTTTAGCAGCTAAAGCTCCATTTTCTAAACATTCCATTTGTATACATTGACCAGTTGGTGTGTATAATTGTCCAGCGGTTAATTTTTGTCCATCAATGTCACATTCTTAAAAAATATTTAATATTATTACTATGAACTTTTTTAATATTATTATAGTGTCTTTATGTAAAATTAATTTTATATATCAATATTTATATTCACTATCATTTCTTTTGTGTAATGAGAAATAACATTTAATACTAAGTTGTAATTTTTTATTTGCAATGCCGTATTAATATAATTTTCTTTCTTCATGCAAATGTTTTGCAAGAGCTAATAAATTTTATATAAATGGTGTTTCAATTTAAAAAACATATAGATTCGATTTCTTGGTTTTTAAGTCGATACAAATTCCAGTTAGTAGATTTTTAAAATGTTGAAAATTGTATGAAATTTTGTGAAACAAATTACATGTATATTTATATTTTTTTTTTCGATACACAAGTAAAGCCGGAAGGCTACTTCTTCAGCTTCAGGTCGAAATCTTTACTAATCTTGCAAATCTTTTATATTAATAATATTTGTATAATATTTTCTTACCAGCAGAAGCAAATTCCAAAATACTAACACAGCACACCAACATGCTCACAAATAATACGAATTGCAATTTGACCATTTTTAATATTTAATTATGACTGTCAAAATTATTAAAAACTTTTTTTTTTTTTTTTTTTTTTTTTTAACTCAGTTTTATTTAGCAATCAGAAATACTAAATAAAAACTTAGGTGAAGTTATAAGTCTAACTGTCTGATACACAATACTTCATCAATGTTGTGACATTCATTTATATACAAAAATTTTCAAATAACATTTCTAAATATTATATAACGTAAAATTACATATCAAATACATGCAATTAAGATTATTTTGTTTATAGTTTCTTAGTAAATGATTTATCTGAATATGAACCATTTTGATATACTTGACCTATATGCATGGTCATAATAACATTGATGGTATAATAGACAAAATACAGATGTCATTAGACAGAGTTATTACATGTGAAATAATTACATCGTATAAAATCGAGAAAAATATTTATAACAGACAAAACCAATTCATCACAAATAAATTTTACTAGAGAGAGTTGATAAGGTTAATTTAATTTAAGTTGATTTATTTAAATTTTTTTATTTAAATATATTTCTTTAAGGGGGTATTCTACTGTAGAATTTTGAAAAAATCGAAAAATTTTTTTTTCATATTTTCAAAGTTTAGTTATTCAAAAATATGTCGTTAAAAGGATTTTTTAAAATTACTTTTATTTCCTGAGTTATAGCCGTTTTAGTGACGTGGCCTCGGTTCGGGTCCAACCGGCCTCAAAACTTTGAACGCGTTTTTCTCGGAACTACTTTTTTCGAGCTGGCGGTAAGGATATCTCGAGTTCTAATTAACCGATTTACTTCAAATTTGGAGAGGATCTTCTTCATACATCGCTTTATCGTATGGACCTTGCCCAAAACTATAACTCTTCATTTAGTATTTTTAAAAAATTCGGAATTGTTAAAAAAAAAAACATGAAAAAAAATGTTTTCAAACTGCCGCCATTCAAACAAAAATTTTTTTTAACTTATCCAAGGGTCACACGATAGCGGCATCTATAATAATTAAGAATCCATCTATTTTTTATGTTTTAAATCACCAGGAGGGTTGGAATCATGCACGCCAGGACACCCTCCTTTTTTTTGAGCCCCCACTTTGACTGCTCATAACTTTGTGAATTTTAATTTTTTTTTCTAATAATTTTTTTGTGTATTAATAAAATATCAATAAACAAATGATAAAAAAATCGATAATAAAAATATTATTTGTTTCCTTTATACAGCGCTTCAAAAACCGGGCGAAATTCATGTTTCTACAGTAGAATACCCCCTTAAACTAGCAGCACCAAATAAGATTTAAAACTTGACCATTATTAAAAATTAAATAAAACTAAGTGTGCGCGGTAATTTGGCTTGGGAGTTTTGCATAAACTATACTCCCATGTATAAATAATATTGGTCACATATGCACATACACATGCTGTTTTTTAGAAATAAAGATATGTAATCATTTTCATTTGTTTTTTTTTGCGATTCTTATTACTTACGCTACGGAAGTTAATAAGTGACGAAATGAACAACCCTTAATGCAATCAGTTTTAATATGTACAATTTATTTATTCTAAGAGCTTGAAAAATCTCAATGGAAATTCAGTCGAAAATGTTTATCGATAGAAATGGAGATGAAAAATGACTTAATGACAGAAACTAATACAAATTACTTAATTTTGTGTAAATTTGACTTACATTTGAGTAATTTTTGTGAAACAGGTTGAATTTTATACATTGTCAAGCAAAAAATTATTAAGGCGTCTAACACTGCTCTTAATTACCCTGTTTCAAATTTTGAAGAATTTTTATAATTCACCTTTTTTTGTATGTTAGCTGATACTATGGACTATAGCACTATGTAAATAAATTCATTAAAATTGTCATAAAAATTAATAATTGATTACGAAAAACTAATCAGCACGTTTATGTCTCTATACGGATCAGAAATGTGGATTCTAAGAAAGGCCGACAAAAAAAAAGCGAATAGAGAAAATAAAGTTTACAGATGAACGACTGAATGCAACGAATGAAGAAGTGTTGAGAAAGGAGGGAAAAAACTCTACTTAACACAATCATCATGAAAAGGAAACTAAATTGTGTCCATTCTGTAAAAAATAGAAGGACTAAATGGATTGGGAAAAAGAAGAATGCATATGATTGATGAACTTCAAGTTAAAGCATCAAGTTAAAATGCAGGGTAATGAAAGTAAATGCAGGGTACCAGAAAGCATGAATGTAGAAATTTAAAAAGAAAATTGCATAAACGCATATAGAAAAAAGTTTTTGGTCTCAAACGATTCAGAATTTTTGGAATGGTCAAACGAAAATTATGGTTGCCTTTTTTAAATTTATATAATATTTATGACTTATATTTGAATGTTTTATATGTGTGTTTATAAGTGTGAATGTATGACTGAGAGTGAATGGATTAAGCTAAATTGCTCATAGGATATTGTATATGATTGCTGGTAAAAATAAAAAAAAAATTAAAAAAAACAAACAAACAAACAAAAATTGAATATAAAGGGTGACATCTGATGGCTGCTGCGATTATATGATGAGGAGAGATAAGTTTATTTTAATAAATCTTTTGTGATATCTTTTGATAAATGTGATTATTGCCTTTGTCTGTCGTACGTTTTTTGAGCATAAGTGAGCTAATACATATTCTTAATGAATATACTCAATATAATCTGCTGAAAGTTAATTCTGACACAAAAACTGCTTGCAGATTTCGAGGAAAATTTTGCAAAAAAAAGAGTTATATTTACACTCCCTCAAATTTTATTTTTATTTTATTTTATACATATTTTATCACAACTATCAAATTAACAAATACTCAATAAAATAAACGGGTTCAACTTGTGAATTTATTATTACATTTGTTTCTTCGTTATTGCTAAAAATCATTATCTTAATATAATTTGAACTTTCTTCATATGTTAGTATCTATTTCTTACATACTAAAAAGTATACAAAATAAATCTAGATTAATAAACTAAACATTTATTCGCAAATATGTTGTTCGCAACATTCTGGGAATGGTTTAGATACATCTTCGATTACTGTTCTGCAATTTTTGTGCTCATTTGGGTCAACTGAGTAGGCTGGACATCTGCAAAAATTTACAAATAAATTTAATTTAACTTAATTTTATTTTTGAGTCTTTAAATTTTTTAATACATCAATTTAGTTTAACTTAATTTAATTTAGAAATATGAATATAATTTATTTAACTTATTAATAGATTTGGATTATATATAATCTAATATTAAATATTAGATTATATATAATCGATATTAAATTAAATCGATATTATAATTAAATATTAGATTATATATAATCCAAATCTTGTAAAATAATATTCCCAATATGATTTGCAGAATATGGTAGTAAAAAATTAATGATAGGAAAAAGTAAATTGGAGTAACAGTTTTTTAATAAATTAATTATTTATCTTAACCTTTATTGAATTTTGACTAGTTATAAAATAAAATCATTTTGACGTTAAATTTTCATAATTGTAATTTCGTTTTGATTTATTAAGAAAGTTACATGAAAATTTAAACTCATTTATAGTTTTAACTTAAAATATTTCTTACGGAAGCACATTCTGGTGCTTCATTACTTATTAAATAAATTCTTCAATTATTCTTCAATTGATCGCAAAATTAGAAAATTATAAAAAATATTCTATTAGATATAATGATGGTTAAAGTCAAAACTTTACAAGAGGGATTCAAATTTTTAAATCAAAGAAATTAACTACTAAAATCATTTCTGTTATATAGAAAAATGCTAAAACAAAATTACAACAATTGATCAATTTATTAACACGTGACTTAATGAACACGTTAATTTGCATTTTAGAGGCAAAATTTTGAGATATTTGAAATAGACGAGGATAACAATTTTGGTCAAGACAAGTGCACAATATTTTCTTTATATTTTTTAGATTGTGCTTATGATATAAATGCTATTTTATACAGATTTTATATATCTAATCTTTATTACTTACCCTTTGGATTCCCAACTTTCATCCCCATTACATTGCATCAACAAACACTCATTTGGTGGTTTGAAAGATTCTCCTTTGCGGTATGTTTTTCCCCCAGCCAAATGGCAATCTATCAAATTTAATTTTTTTAAATTTTAAATATATCAATAAATCATAATAAAATAGGTATAAATGAAATTGGAGTTGCTTTAAAAAATTATGCATATATACATATAAAATATAAATAAAATTGGATATAATTTATTTGTATAGAGATAAATATATTTTTCCTACAGATACTCAAGCCCGTGATGT
The DNA here is from genome assembly GCF_003426905.1 of Ctenocephalides felis. Taxonomy (NCBI): domain Eukaryota; kingdom Metazoa; phylum Arthropoda; class Insecta; order Siphonaptera; family Pulicidae; genus Ctenocephalides; species Ctenocephalides felis. Next base: position 53,504,986 of record NW_020537758.1, read on the forward strand.
TGAAATAAACGTTCTTTAAGTTTTTTTACGTTTACCAAATTAACATTATTTTTAAAATTTGATAATCTGTCTGTTTGTTTAGTCTAATCTCCAAAACATCTGGACCGATTTTGACTAAACTCTATTAAAGAAAAAACGGAAACTAGCTGTAAGTGTAATGCTGTCTTAAAGCAATTAAAGCATCGTGCCTTAAGGCGAATTGCTGGAACTTTCCGTAACAAAAATTATTTTTTTTTTAAAAACAATTAACATTTTTGAAAAAAAATTACTTTGAAAAAATAAGATTTTTGAGAAACTATAAATTGGACAAAAAATTACTTTTTTTTTTGAAAAAAATTAAAAAAAAAAAAAAAAAATTTAATTTAAAAAAAAAATGTTTTCTTTATTTCGACATATTGTGGAAGATCTGAACTTTTTTCTCAAAGCAATCGTACTACTTTAACTGCATAGGGACAAAATATAAAGCGCGTAAGCGCCTCGTCGCTGTCTAACGCATAAGCATTGGTACGGAATGTTAACAAAATTTATACTTATTGTTAAAATCTCTATAAAATATCTGATAATTTGATGTGCATATGTCTAATGATCATTTTTGACCGCCAAATGGCTCATTTTTTTACTTTTTCCTCTATATCTCCGAAACCGCTAGACCTACCTTCATGAAAATTTGATCGATTCTTCATCTTGTCAATACAAGTGAAATGTTTTCTGAATTATTCAAATCGGACGCTCCGTTCTCTTAAAAACTGAGTTACCGTTTTCGACACTTTTTGCCCCGTATCTTCGGAACGGCTAGACCTGCCTTTGCCAAAAATTAATCAGCACGTCTTCTTATCAATGCAAATCGAATGTTTTTTGAATTATTCAAATCGGTTGATCCGTGTTCCCGAAATCGTCGACGAAAATTTGTATCCGCACATACATACACACACGCTCATACACACACACACACACACACTTACATCCATTTTTTCTAAAGTATGCCAAAATGTTCAGAAACCTTTGAAACGTAAAGATATATAAAAAATTTCATATTCGATTTTTTTGCGATTACTATAACTTGCCCTACGGGAAGTTAATAAACGATTTTTGCTGAGTTTTATTTTGGAAAAAAAATCTTATGTTTTCACGCAATTTTGTCTGCATGGGATTTAAAAAATCAAGATGACTAAATTTATTAGTTTTTTTTCTGGTTTTTGTTTTTTATTATATCCTATATTACATCAAAATCTCATAAATAAAATCAATTTTTATATATATGTATTATAAATCTTATCTTAAATTAAAATATTTTGATAAATTATAAACATTTATAAATTGAATATTTGAGATTCAAATATTCAGATTTACGTTGAAATTGTTAAATGTGCCATTATGTAGGTACTTGTTTTAGCCCAAGAAAATCGTAGATTGATTTTGTGTTTAAATTTTCAATCAAGCTAATATAGAAAACTGAGAATAAATGGCAATTAAAATAAACTGCTAAAACTTTTAGCAGTTTAGCAGTATTTCAGTTAAGCTGCACGTAACCAATACTATGAATACAAATAATAAATATCATCTGTCTTAAAAACTATTTGGAATCATGTATGTTTTTGCCTCACAGGATAAAAAATTAAACAGACAATTGTACTTAATCTTTGAGAGCAGTAGATTCGTTTTTAATTCAGTTAATTAATTTAATTTTTCATTTTATATTATAAAACAAACAAATAATGTAGGCTCACCATCTGCAGCTACTCCAAATACACATAAACAATAAACCAGCATACCAATAACTAACAGTGCTTGCAACTTAACCATTTTGATTTAGTTTAAAAATCTAAGTAGAAAATAATAAAATAAAAGTTAGTCTAAAGTAAAAAAACAAATGCCAGCAAAACTCATCCACGTTCTTTTATATACTCATCAACACACTCAGAGACAGAGTTTGAATACATAAAATAACGAGAAACATTCGAAGATAATAACGTTGTTGATAATTAAAAAAGTGGTTAAACCTGAAGTCAATTAGTTAAAATTCTGTTTTGTAATTATCATATATATTATGTAACATCATTAAATGTAAAAGAATGAAGAGATAAGGACGTAAACATATCAAATGCTTGAGACACATGTCGCCAGTTCAAAGGCCGTTCGGACAACATAAATCATCAAAATTTCAATCACGTATGTTTACAAACAAGATTTATAAATTCTTGGAATGATTTGTTATTTCACGTGTTTTTGCTTATTATTAACTTCCCGAAGGAAAAGTTCATATTTTTGACAGAAAATCCGGCTTCCTAATTGTTTGTCGACGTTTCAAGTCATTCTGAACTGTTTGGAAAAAATATATATGCGCATATTATACGAGTGTGTGTCTGTATGTCACTTGTATTTCTTTATAATTAGAAGGTAACTTCAAGACTTTTCATTCAGGTTTTGTAAAAAATTTTGAACCTATTTTTAAATTTCAAATATCGTTCGAATTGAGATAATTCTGCATAATTTTTGGCTTAGGTGGGCCAGGTCGATTTTTTTGCAATCAAATATTATTTTTTAGACAATTCAGAAATACTAAAAACGTCAAAAGAACATAAAATTACATGTAGCATTTAAAAAAAACAAAAGACTTCTTTTATAAGTAATAATTGTTAAATTTATATATTATGTTATGTAAACTTATTTTATTTTATTAATTATTGAAATTAGAAATTATCAAAAGTAAATAAAAAAACGAATTAACGTTATTATTAAAAAAACAAATATAAAAGTTGGCTTGTAATGATTTTTTGACATATAATTTATGGAGTTTTCAACATCTTTATTTGGAAAATTTTAATTGGTAAATTATTATTTCAAAACAATTATCTTAAAAACAGTAAGAAATAATTTAAAAAATATGAAGAAAGAAAAGTTAAAATCATGCATAACTATTGAAATCACGTAACATATTTCAATTAATATCCATGATACATGCCGTACACGTAAATTATTAATTGAATCCCAATTTTATATTTTGCTTTATTTATTAATTAATAATACTACAAAATCCTGAATTGTGCAATAAAAGACCTAGAAAATTTTTAGATAAAATATTAAGATTTATAGTGGTTGAAATTAAACTTTAAAGATCTTTTGTGTGAAATAATTTGTAAAAATATGATTAAATACATATGTTACATTCCAATTTTTGGTTTAGGCTATTATTTGTTTTATGTCTTAGCTTAACATATTTCAATTAATATCTATGATACCTGTCGTACACGTAAATTAATTATTAAATCACAATTTAATATTTTGTTTTATTTATTAATTAATAATACCGCAAAATCCTGAATGGTGCAATAGAGGACCTAAAAAATTTTTGGATAAAATAATAAGATTTATAGTGGTTGAAATTAAACATTAAAGACCATTTGATTAAAATACTGTAAAAGGTGTAAATACAAAATAGATAATTTGTAAATATATCATATAGAAATTATGTAAAATTCCAATTTTTAATTTGGCCTATTATTTGTTATATGTCTTAGCTTAGTTAGCCAGTAGACCTTGTAATAATTATTAATATGATTTTTAAATGATAGTTCATATTTTTATTGATTAGACCATAACCTAAATCAGTCAACATTTAAATGTCACTCGATAATATTTATGTAATTGGTTTAATTTCTAAAATATTATTGTATATTAACTTCCCGTAGGGTAAGTTATTGTAATGGGCCGAAAATCGGAATTGAAAATTTTTACATTTCTCGACGTTTTGAAGGTTTCTGAACGTTTTGGCATACCTCAGAAAAAATGGATGTGTGTGTGTGTGTGTGTGTGTATGTATGTATGGATACAAATTTTCGCCCACGTTTTCGGGCGTACGGATTAACCGATTTGAATAATTTAAAAAACATTCGATTCCTATTGATAAGGAGAAGAGCTGATTAGTTTTTGGCAAAGGCAGGTCCAGCAGTTACGGAGATAAGGAGCAAAGAGTGCAGAAAATTGAAATCGAGTTTTTGAGAGAACGGAGCATCCGATTTGAATGATCTAAGAAACATTCAATTAGTAATGATTAGGAGAAAGGGTTATTAGTTTTTCGCAAAAGCAGGCCCAGCCATTTCGGAGAAACAGAGCTAAATGTACAAAAAATGGCAGTTTTTGAGAGAATTAAGCGTCCGATTCAATTGATTCAAAGAACTTTCTGCTTGTCTTAACAAAATAATTGATTTTGGAAAAAAAAATTTTGTACCATTTTTTTTTTTTTTTTTTTTTTAAATTTTTTAAATTTTTTGTATATCGAAAATAATTCAGATTTTATTTTTAATTCTGACTATAGTTCTAATATACTTAAAACAAATAATTTCAACTCTGCAATTCAGTTTATATAATTCTTATAAATATTAGACAATGTTACAATATTTATAATAATCTATTTGTAAACATTCAATATTCCTCGAACATTTCGTTACGGTACGGGAAGTTCCAGCAATTTGCCTTAAGGCACGATGCCACCAACCTCACTAGTTTAATTTATCTTTTTAGAATACTAGAAATATCAAGTACGTTTTGACAAAGCATGTATGATTTCAATTGTTTGATGACTTCAATTCTGTGAAATTTGTAAAATCGTTTGTTTTATTTTAATATTTTGTTTATGGAATGGCAAATGCAATTTAAATAATATTTAATTGACAGTTCTTTAATATATAGATAATTTACAAACCTAAAAAATTTTATGTTTTATCTAGTAACACAAATGTGATTTACCATTCATTTACATAGCTGATATAATATAAACAATCATATTTGCGGTAAACTTAAGTAAACAAATTTAAATATTTATATTGCAAGAATATTTGCTAGACGTCTGATGAAGTAAATTATTACTAAAAATAATATTATATAATAATTGTCAACATTTTAAATAGTTTTAAGTTCCATGAATATTCAAAAGTGGTAAAATTTAATGTTATAGAAAAGTATAGGAATAAATAGTAAACAAAGTCTTAGTTGTATATGTATATAAATACTATACACGTGCATTTAATTTGAAAAAATGGGAAACAATTAGCGTTGAAAAAAATCCTCAAAAAATTGCATAATTGCAATTTTGCTTATTAATGTTTTCATTTAATGTTGAAAGTTCTGAGAAGTTATTTGGAGTAAGAGAACACTTTTGACCGTGTTTTTTATGCTTGATATAATTTTCTTGAAATGATGCTTTCAATACTATATGTCATTATTAGATTTAATTTTGAATACTTCGGAACTCACTAAGCTGGTTGATCCATAGTGTCAAAAATGTGGAAGAAATTTGTTTGAATTAATTGAGGATGTCCAAGACCGCTGGACCAGCCATCAGAAAAAAACATCAATTCTTCATTTTGTCAATACAAGTCAAATGTTTTAGGAATCATTCAATTCGGATGCTTTGTTCCCTCATAAATTGAATAGTCATTTTTGTTACTTTTTGCCACGTATCTTCTAAATGGCTAGACCAGCCTTGGACAATAAATCGAATGTTTTGAATTATTCAAATGAATTGAACTGTGCTCTCAAAATAGTCGATGAAAATTTGTGTCCGCACATACCAAAATGTTATAAATATAAAAATAGATAAAAAAATATGTTTTATTACACACATACACTTATACATACATTTTTTCTACAGTATGTCAAAATGTTTGAATCATGAAGCTACCTATATAAAAATTTTCATATTCGATTTTTTCAATTACTATTACTTACCCTAGGAGAAGTTAATAATAAAGATTATATAATATTTTAACTAATAACAAAAAAAATCAAGTAGTATTATCAATGAATTATTATTATCATTATTAACTTCCCGTGGGGTAAGTTATTGTAATCGTCCAAAAATCGAAATTGAATGTTTTTTGCATTTCTCGACGTTTGGAAGGTTTCTGAACATTTTGGCATACCTCAGAAAAAAATGGATCTGTTTCGAAGATACAGAGCTAAATGTGCAAAAAATGGCATTTTTTGAGAGAACTAAGCGATTTAAATGATTTAAAGAACTTTCTACTTGTTTTAACAAAATAATTGATTTTGGAAAAAAAAATTGTTCCAAAATGTTTTTTTTTTCATTTTTAGTTTTTTTTTTTGTATATCGAAAATAATTCAGATTTAATTTTTAATTCTGACTAAAGTTCTAATATACTTTAAACAAATGATTTTAACTTTGCAATTGTGGCGGAATTAGCTCATGTGTAGCGTTTCCGATTCACACGCGGAAGGTTCGGAGTTCGAATCCCCGGCATAATATAGAAATACTATTAAAAATAGTTTGAAATAATGTTGAAAATAGTTTGAAATAATGTTAAAAATAGTTTGAAGTAGTATTAAAAACAGTTCAATCACGTATAAAAAGGTTTGAAAATAAAAAATTAAATTGAATAGAAGTAATAGAAGTAAGAATAGAAGTAATGAAGACGTAAGAAGATAGAAGATATAATGATAGATAATAAAGAAGAAAAAAAAAAGAAGAATGAAGTTGCGTTGAAGAGTACATAGAATAGGATAGAATATATAAAATAGGAAGAAGAATAGGATTTATATAAAAAAAATAGTATGAACCTGAAAAGATTGTATTGAAATTGAAATATTGTAATGAAATTAAAATATGTTGTACGTGGCTAAATGCTCGAGTAAGCGAGGCCAATAAAAATAAATAAATAAATAAATAAAACTTTGCAATTCAGTTTATATAATTCCTATAAATATTAGAAAATTTTACTGTATTTATAATAATCTATTAAAAAACATTCATTATTCCTCGAACATTTCTTTTCCAGGGAAGTTCCAGCAATTTGGCTTAAAACACTATGACATACACACCACTAATTATTATTATCATTATTATTATTATTCAACAGACTGTTAATCTTCTTTGGTTATATTATACTTTTGTTAATGTTAATGCTTAAATTAATTAATATTTTAATAATTTAATTAATAGCTTAAATTAAACTAAATTAAATTAATACTTTTTTATTTATTTACCATTTATACAAAATGACTGGTAAAATGAAGAGTGAATATATGCAATACAAATAATTAAAATATATCTCAGCAAACAAAATCAAATTATCCCGCCGAAAATCTGTCCATATCCGCTAGCAAATAATATACACAAAACGAATTATTTCAGTAACCAAATGCAGTATACAAGCGCGTATGTGTAATTTGTGTTTCGCGAAGATTATTATTCATTTCCGTCGCAGCAGTGGGTTGAAATTAGTATTCGGCTAAACTTGTACTCGTAAATCAGCCGGCGATGTAAAGGACCGCCGCCGGAGGCCGCTGGAGTTCCGAATTCAGGCCGCTTTTGCAGAACCAAAGAATTATAGTTCGCCCTTAGCCGTGAACTTAACGCGGACCTTTGAAACAATGTATTTAGTTTAACACGCGGTTAATCATCATTTGTCGCGTTATGGGATGCGCGCTTGTTAATGCCCTTTTCGCGGTTCGGGACCAGTATTAACTTTCTTAGTCGTATATTAAATTTGTATCTTGTTTTGAGAAGATTTACGGTTCGAAGTTCTTTATTTTTGTGTTAAACTAATTAGGCAGTCGTATATATTCGAAGTTAAATATTTTGTACATAATTATGTTCAGTTTTACAATTTTACCAAGAGGGAACTTAATGAACACCCTTGTGAATTAACTTCTGTAGTATAATTTATAATCACACAATGCCCAATAACACTATCGCTCAGACTATTCGCACACAAATATTATTTATAGAAGATTTTTTTCATGCAATAGTGTAGATGAGGCACAAAAGGCCAATGTAACTTTAAGTAATTATACTTAACTATAGTGAGGTCATCTGTGCCTTAAGGCAAATTGCTCCCGTACCGTAACAAAATGTTCGAGGAATAAGAAATGTTTTCAAATAGATTATTATAATACTGTAACATTTATCTAATATTTATTTATAAGATTATATAATTCGAACTACAAAGCTAAAGTTATTTATTTAAAGAATGTAAGTAAG
>NW_020537758.1:53513984-53536541 GCF_003426905.1 Ctenocephalides felis
AATCGTAGATTGATTTTGTGTTTTAATTTTCAATCAAGCTAATATAGAAAACTGAGAATAAATGGCAATTAAAATAAACTGCTAAAACTTTTAGCAGTTTAGCAGTATTTCAGTTAAGCTGCACGTAACCAATACTATGAATACAAATAATAAATATCATCTGTCTTAAAAACTATTTGGAATCATGTATGTTTTTGCCTCACAGGATAAAAAATTAAACAGACAATTGTACTTAATTTTTGAGAGCAGTAGATTCGTTTTTAATTCAGTTAATTAATTTAATTTTTCATTTTATATTATAAAACAAACAAATAATGTAGGCTCACCATCTGCAGCTACTCCAAATACACATAAACAATAAACCAGCATACCAATAACTAACAGTGCTTGCAACTTAACCATTTTGATTTAGTTTAAAAATCTAAGTAGAAAATAATAAAATAAAAGTTAGTCTAAAGTAAAAAAACAAATGCCAGCAAAACTCATCCACGTTCTTTTATATACTCATCAACACACTCAGAGACAGAGTTTGAATACATAAAATAACGAGAAACATTCGAAGATAATAACGTTGTTGATAATTAAAAAAGTGGTTAAACCTGAAGTCAATTAGTTAAAATTCTGTTTTGTAATTATCATATATATTATGTAACATTATTAAATGTAAAAGAATGAAAAGATAAGGACGTAAACATATCAAATGCTTGAGACACATGTCGCCAGTTCAAAGGCCGTTCGGACAACATAAATCATCAAAATTTCAATCACGTATGTTTACAAACAAGATTTATAAATCTTTGGAATGATTTGTTATTTCACGTGTTTTTGCTTATTATTAACTTCCCGAAGGAAAAGTTCATATTTTTGACAGAAAATCCGGCTTCCTAATTGTTTGTCGACGTTTCAAGTCATTCTGAACTGTTTGGAAAAAATATATATGCGCATATTATACGAGTGTGTGTCTGTATGTCACTTGTATTTCTTTATAATTAGAAGGTAACTTCAAGACTTTTCATTCAGGTTTTGTAAAAAATTTTGAACCTATTTTTAAATTTCAAATATCGTTCGAATTGAGATAATTCTGCATAATTTTTGGCTTAGGTGGGCCAGGTCGATTTTTTTGCAATCAAATATTATTTTTTAGACAATTCAGAAATACTAAAAACGTCAAAAAACATAAAATTACATGTAGCATTTAAAAAAAAAAAAAGACTTCTTTTATAAGTAATAATTGTTAAATTTATATATTATGTTATGTAAACTTATTTTATTTTATTAATTATTGAAATTAGAAATTATCAAAAGTAAATAAAAAAACGAATTAACGTTATTATTAAAAAAACAAATATAAAAGTTGGCTTGTAATGATTTTTTGACATATAATTTATGGAGTTTTCAACATCTTTATTTGGAAAATTTTAATTGGTAAATTATTATTTCAAAACAATTATCTTAAAAACAGTAAGAAATAATTTAAAAAATATGAAGAAAGAAAAGTTAAAATCATGCATAACTATTGAAATCACGTAACATATTTCAATTAATATCCATGATACATGCCGTACACGTAAATTATTAATTGAATCCCAATTTTATATTTTGCTTTATTTATTAATTAATAATACTACAAAATCCTGAATTGTGCAATAAAAGACCTAGAAAATTTTTAGATAAAATATTAAGATTTATAGTGGTTGAAATTAAACTTTAAAGATCTTTTGTGTGAAATAATTTGTAAAATATGATTAAATACATATGTTACATTCCAATTTTTGGTTTAGGCTATTATTTGTTTTATGTCTTAGCTTAACATATTTCAATTAATATCTATGATACCTGTCGTACACGTAAATTAATTATTAAATCACAATTTATATTTTGTTTTATTTATTAATAATAATACCGCAAAATCCTGAATGGTGCAATAGAGGACCTAAAAAATTTTTGGATAAAATAATAAGATTTTTAGTGGTTGAAATTAAACATTAAAGACCATTTGATTAAAATACTGTAAAAGGTGTAAATACAAAATAGATAATTTGTAAATATATCATATAGAAATTATGTAAAATTCCAATTTTTAATTTGGCCTATTATTTGTTATATGTCTTAGCTTAGTTAGCCAGTAGACCTTGTAATAATTATTAATATGATTTTTAAATGATAGTTCATATTTTTATTGATTAGACCATAACCTAAATCAGTCAACATTTAAATGTCACTCGATAATATTTATGTAATTGGTTTAATTTCTAAAATATTATTGTATATTAACTTCCCGTAGGGTAAGTTATTGTAATGGGCCGAAAATCGGAATTGAAAATTTTTACATTTCTCGACGTTTTGAAGGTTTCTGAACGTTTTGGCATACCTCAGAAAAAATGGATGTGTGTGTGTGTGTGTGTGTGTGTATGTATGTATGGATACAAATTTTCGCCCACGTTTTCGGGCGTACGGATTAACCGATTTGAATAATTTAAAAAACATTCGATTCCTATTGATAAGGAGAAGAGCTGATTAGTTTTTGGCAAAGGCAGGTCCAGCAGTTACGGAGATAAGGAGCAAAGAGTGCAGAAAATTGAAATCGAGTTTTTGAGAGAACGGAGCATCCGATTTGAATGATCTAAGAAACATTCAATTAGTAATGATTAGGAGAAGGGGTTATTAGTTTTTCGCAAAAGCAGGCCCAGCCATTTCGGAGAAACAGAGCTAAATGTACAAAAAATGGCAGTTTTTGAGAGAATTAAGCGTCCGATTCAATTGATTCAAAGAACTTTCTGCTTGTCTTAACAAAATAATTGATTTTGGAAAAAAAAATTTTGTACCATTTTTTTTTTTTTTTTTTTTTAAATTTTTTAAATTTTTTGTATATCGAAAATAATTCAGATTTTATTTTTAATTCTGACTATAGTTCTAATATACTTAAAACAAATAATTTCAACTCTGCAATTCAGTTTATATAATTCTTATAAATATTAGACAATGTTACAATATTTATAATAATCTATTTGTAAACATTCAATATTCCTCGAACATTTCGTTACGGTACGGGAAGTTCCAGCAATTTGCCTTAAGGCACGATGCCACCAACCTCACTAGTTTAATTTATCTTTTTAGAATACTAGAAATATCAAGTACGTTTTGACAAAGCATGTATGATTTCAATTGTTTGATGACTTCAATTCTGTGAAATTTGTAAAATCGTTTGTTTTATTTTAATATTTTGTTTATGGAATGGCAAATGCAATTTAAATAATATTTAATTGACAGTTCTTTAATATATAGATAATTTACAAACCTAAAAAATTTTATGTTTTATCTAGTAACACAAATGTGATTTACCATTCATTTACATAGCTGATATAATATAAACAATCATATTTGCGGTAAACTTAAGTAAACAAATTTAAATATTTATATTGCAAGAATATTTGCTAGACGTCTGATGAAGTAAATTATTACTAAAAATAATATTATATAATAATTGTCAACATTTTAAATAGTTTTAAGTTCCATGAATATTCAAAAGTGGTAAAATTTAATGTTATAGAAAAGTATAGGAATAAATAGTAAACAAAGTCTTAGTTGTATATGTATATAAATACTATACACGTGCATTTAATTTGAAAAAATGGGAAACAATTAGCGTTGAAAAAAATCCTCAAAAATTGCATAATTGCAATTTTGCTTATTAATGTTTTCATTCAATGTTGAAAGTTCTGAGAAGTTATTTGGAGTAAGAGAACACTTTTGACCGTGTTTTTTATGCTTGATATAATTTTCTTGAAATGATGCTTTCAATACTATATGTCATTATTAGATTTAATTTTGAATACTTCGGAACTCACTAAGCTGGTTGATCCATAGTGTCAAAAATGTGGAAGAAATTTGTTTGAATTAATTGAGGATGTCCAAGACCGCTGGACCAGCCATCAGAAAAAAACATCAATTCTTCATTTTGTCAATACAAGTCAAATGTTTTAGGAATCATTCAATTCGGATGCTTTGTTCCCTCATAAATTGAATAGTCATTTTGTTACTTTTTGCCACGTATCTTCTAAATGGCTAGACCAGCCTTGGACAATAAATCGAATGTTTTGAATTATTCAAATGAATTGAACTGTGCTCTCAAAATAGTCGATGAAAATTTGTGTCCGCACATACCAAAATGTTATAAATATAAAAATAGATAAAAAAATATGTTTTATTACACACATACACTTATACATACATTTTTTCTACAGTATGTCAAAATGTTTGAATCATGAAGCTACCTATATAAAAATTTTCATATTCGATTTTTTCAATTACTATTACTTACCCTAGGAGAAGTTAATAATAAAGATTATATAATATTTTAACTAATAACAAAAAAAATCAAGTGGTATTATCAATGAATTATTATTATCATTATTAACTTCCCGTGGGGTAAGTTATTGTAATCGTCCAAAAATCGAAATTGAATGTTTTTTGCATTTCTCGACGTTTGGAAGGTTTCTGAACATTTTGGCATACCTCAGAAAAAATGGATCTGTTTCGAAGATACAGAGCTAAATGTGCAAAAAATGGCATTTTTTGAGAGAACTAAGCGATTTAAATGATTTAAAGAACTTTCTACTTGTTTTAACAAAATAATTGATTTTGGAAAAAAAAATTGTTCCAAAATGTTTTTTTTTTCTTTTTTAGTTTTTTTTTTTGTATATCGAAAATAATTCAGATTTAATTTTTAATTCTGACTAAAGTTCTAATATACTTTAAACAAATGATTTTAACTTTGCAATTGTGGCGGAATTAGCTCATGTGTAGCGTTTCCGATTCACACGCGGAAGGTTCGGAGTTCGAATCCCCGGCATAATATAGAAATACTATTAAAAATAGTTTGAAATAATGTTGAAAATAGTTTGAAATAATGTTAAAAATAGTTTGAAGTAGTATTAAAAACAGTTCAATCACGTATAAAAAGGTTTGAAAATAAAAAATTAAATTGAATAGAAGTAATAGAAGTAAGAATAGAAGTAATGAAGACGTAAGAAGATAGAAGATATAATGATAGATAAAAAGAAGAAAAAAAAAAGAAGAATGAAGTTGCGTTGAAGAGTACATAGAATAGGATAGAATATATAAAATAGGAAGAAGAATAGGATTTATATAAAAAAAATAGTATGAACCTGAAAAGATTGTATTGAAATTGAAATATTGTAATGAAATTAAAATATGTTGTACGTGGCTAAATGCTCGAGTAAGCGAGGCCAATAAAAATAAATAAATAAATAAATAAAACTTTGCAATTCAGTTTATATAATTCCTATAAATATTAGAAAATTTTACTGTATTTATAATAATCTATTAAAAAACATTCATTATTCCTCGAACATTTCTTTTCCAGGGAAGTTCCAGCAATTTGGCTTAAAACACTATGCCATACACACCACTAATTATTATTATCATTATTATTATTATTCAACAGACTGTTAATCTTCTTTGGTTATATTATACTTTTGTTAATGTTAATTGCTTAAATTAATTTAATATTTTAATAATTTAATTAATAGCTTAAATTAAACTAAATTAAATTAATACTTTTTTATTTATTTACCATTTATACAAAATGACTGGTAAAATGAAGAGTGAATATATGCAATACAAATAATTAAAATATATCTCAGCAAACAAAATCAAATTATCCCGCCGAAAATCTGTCCATATCCGCTAGCAAATAATATACACAAAACGAATTATTTCAGTAACCAACATGCAGTATACAAGCGCGTATGTGTAATTTGTGTTTCGCGAAGATTATTATTCATTTCCGTCGCAGCAGTGGGTTGAAATTAGTATTCGGCTAAACTTGTACTCGTAAATCAGCCGGCGATGTAAAGGACCGCCGCCGGAGGCCGCTGGAGTTCCGAATTCAGGCCGCTTTTGCAGAACCAAAGAATTATAGTTCGCCCTTAGCCGTGAACTTAACGCGGACCTTTGAAACAATGTATTTAGTTTAACACGCGGTTAATCATCATTTGTCGCGTTATGGGATGCGCGCTTGTTAATGCCCTTTTCGCGGTTCGGGACCAGTATTAACTTTCTTAGTCGTATATTAAATTTGTATCTTGTTTTGAGAAGATTTACGGTTCGAAGTTGCTTATTTTTGTGTTAAACTAATTAGGCAGTCGTATATATTCGAAGTTAAATATTTTGTACATAATTATGTTCAGTTTTACAATTTTACCAAGAGGGAACTTAATGAACACCCTTGTGAATTAACTTCTGTAGTATAATTTATTATCACACAATGCCCAATAACACTATCGCACAGACTATTCGACACAAATATTTATTTATAGAAGATTTTTTTCATGCAATAGTGTAGATGAGGCACAAAAGGCCAATGTAACTTTAAGTAATTATACTGCCTTAACTATAGTTAGGTCATCTGTGCCTTAAGGCAAATTGCTTCCCGTACCGTAACAAAATGTTCGAGGAATAAGAAATGTTTTCAAATAGATTATTATAAATACTGTAACATTTATCTAATATTTATTTATAAGAATTATATAATTCGAACTACAAAGCTAAAGTTATTTATTTAAAGAATGTAAGTAAGCTTTAAAACTTTAGCCAGAATTGAAATCGAAATCTGAATTATTTTCAATATACCAAAAAAATGACTTTTTTTCCAAAAGCAATTGTTTTGTCAACACAAGCAGAAAGTTTTTTTAATAATTCATTTCGGATGCTTATTTCGCTCAAAAACTGCTATTATTTGTATTTTTTGTTCTTAGCTCTGTATCTTCGAAATGGTTGGGCCTGCCTTTGCCGAAAACTGATAACCATTTCTCTCAATCATTTCTAATTGAATGTTTTTTAAATCATTTAAATCGTATGCTCCGTTCTCTCAAAAACTCGATTTCTATTTTCTGCACTCTTTGCTCTTTAACTCCGTAAAAACTAATCAGCACATCTCCCTATCAATAGGAATCGAATGTTTCTTGAACTATTCAAATCGGTTGATTCGTGCGACCGAAAATGTGAACGAAATAATGCGGACACACAAAATACATATCTGGTACACACATACATCCATTTTTCTAAGATATGCCACAATGTTCAGAAACCTTCAAAACGTCGAGAAATGTAAAAATTTTCAATTTCAATTTTTGGTCGATTACAATAGCTTACCCTACGGGAAGTTAATAAACAACTTTGGAACAAAGCAAATTAAAATTCTCAGTTAATTCCTAGTTATAGAAATATGTTTTGTTACTATTTTACTAAAATTTATCAGATATTGCAACTTCATATGCTTTTATGCAATGACTATTTGCATATTTACCGAGATTAAGTAAACTTTTAAAAAAGGGCTAAATTTTAATTATATATTATTAGATTTTTATTATTTCAATAATTTGTTATAAAATACCAACTCTTATAAATACTATAACTAAATAATAACTCTTATAAATGCTTATTGAAACATGTTCGTCAAATTAATATTATATAAATTTATAAAGTCAATATTGGCTGACAAAACTTAAATATACATTCACACAATTTTCTCAAAACATTTTTCAAAATAAAACATTGATATATTCATAAATTGAGATATTCATAAAGTCAACTGTCAACCAATATTGACCGCACCGAAAAATATACAAATTTGTAAGTCTTGTAAGTACGTTTTGTTTGTGAAAGTAAGTCTGTGCGCTTATAATAGCCTATATTCAGAATAAGATCAACATATGATCACAAGATCAGAAATATTGATCAAATTTTAATGATTGAGAAAAAAAATATACATAATTTTGGATATTGAATCAATTTTGATAGTTAAAAATTTCTACATACATATAGCCTTGTTCTAGCCAAACTACATTTAAGCACAAATATTGATTGTAAATATATTCTGTACTAATTAAAGTATACAAAATAAAAATGTAAGATATAAAAATATTATATAATAAATTTGCATCCATTTAGGGTATCTATTAACACTTTATTACTTACTCTTCCATAAACTTATAAGTAAAAAGTTTCCTCGAAAGATATTGCGCTGTCTTTTAATAAAACTCCTGACAAACTGATATCGCCACATATAGATAACCCAAAAAACCCGAATCGTGGATTTATCGAGTGGAAGAAAAAAACAATTTATGAAATGTAGATAAATATTTTGTGTTTTTTTCTTTCTCAAAACAGCGGGAGTTTAGAAGAGTGCCGTATTCTCGAGTGCCATATATCTATAATCTTGATGGCAAACTCTCCTGAATATCTCCGGTTATTTTGCCCCTTTCGGCATCGACTTCATAGTTTATACCCGGGGAATACACAGTGTAAACCGAAGGTCGCTGGCTTCTGATTGGCCATATAAATCATCCCCTTACAGATATTGCGGTCATAATTCTTATACGGGAGGCGGGGGTGCGCCGGAACGCAGCCCCAACGGTGGAGATTGTCAGCCCGTGGGATATCGCGTGATTAAATATCGCTTCAACTTGATTTTACGATTTCCTTTTAATCTGTTTGAATAGGATCTTTTGCTTCTTGCAACGTCCGATTGCCTGTGGATAAGTCATAATATTCGTTATGAACCCAATGAAGTATCTCGAGCGATATCATAATTAGCTAATGAACTAAAAGTGAAATGTGATGTGAGATACAAGTGATAAAATAAAAATTATCTGGGGGTGCTTGGCATCGTGTTTTAACACAAATTGACGAAACTTTCCATGCTGCAATGAAATATTTAATAAATATTAAATGCTTTCAAATAGATTATTAAAAATACTGTAAATTCCATTATTCGTATTTTATAGACAAAATATAAGAGCTTATGAATTGAACGACGATGTTTATATATATATATATACTCGTATATATATATATATATATATATATATATTAAAATAAAACGTAAATAAACAAAACTCTTAATGCAGAACAAAATCGAGAAGTAAATTGAAAATTAAATCATCTATCTCAAGTATATATAATTGAGCCTTGAAAGTTTAGCTAGAAATAAAATTAAAATTCGAATCATTTTTGATATAAAAAAATGAAATAAAAATATTCTTTTGGGAATTTTGAAATAAAGAAAAGCCTTTCCCTAATCATTTCTTCACAAGCAAATAGGTTTTGTAGAGTGAATTTTTAACTTCCCGTAGGGTAGTTATAGTAATGGGCCGAAAATCAAAAATGAAAATTTTTGCATTTCTCTGCGTTTTGAAGGTTTCTGAACATTTTGGCATACCTCAGCAAAATGCATGTGTGTGTGTATTTTATGTGTCCGCATTTTTTCGTTCACATTTTTGGGCGCACGTATCAACCGATTTGAATGGTTTAAACAACATTCGATTCCTATTGATAGGGAGATGCGTTGATTAGTTTTTGGCAAAGGCAGGTCCAGCCGTTACGGAGATAAAGAGCAAAGAGCGCAAAAAATAAAAATCAAGTTTTTGAGAGACATGAGCATCCGAATTGAATGATCCAAAAAACATTCATTTTGTAATGATTTGGAGAAGTGGTGATTAATTTTTGCGAATGGTAGGTCCAGCCATTTTGAAGTTACAGAGCTAAATGTACAAAAAATTACAGTTTTTGAGAAAAATTGGCATCATAATTGAATTATTCAAAAAACTTTCTGCTTGTGTTGACAAAACAATTGCCTTTGGAAAAAAATTCATTTCAATTTTTTTTTCAATTTTTTTTTTGTATATCGAAAATAATTAAGATTTTAATTTTAATTCTGGCTAAAGTTTTGACGCTCACTTATATACTATAAATTCATGCCATACACCACTAGTTTTTACAATCACTTGTTATTTTCATAGATAGCAATATGTTTCCAAGTGAAAATAGCCCTTGTCCGGCATTGCTGCACCAATGAAAAGTCAGCCCCATTAGATTAATTCAAATACATCAAATTTGGATGGATTAACCATTGGGTTACCATCTAAAAAATAGGAAGTAAGGAGAAGTTTCAGCCCAACAGCTCATAGGACGTAAGGTTCTGATTCTGAAGAAAAAAAACTTGTTATTTTCTTAATAAAATATGAGTAGGAATATCTATTATCGAATCATCTATTTATTGTTTTAGTTGATCCTGGATAAACATCAATTCTGGATAAACAGTAAGTGATACTATCCATATCAATTACTCTAAAAATGTTAAAATATTCAGGACTTTTCACTGTCGCAATTACATCATCCGGTTGCATGCAAAGAACATTTTGAAGCGACTGCGAGCACGCACATTTTAATTTCCATAATAGAACTTGGGATTCATTAAGCAGCGCCGTAGTATCTTTTTTACATGGCATCGCATTACGTTTCGCATCGGATTTTCGTTGTCCGTTTTTCATTATGTATATACCAAAGAAAACTTCATTATTCACTTAACTCCGTAGCCATGGAACGCGATACACTGACTCTCGCATTTCTAAAATTAAATCATAACACAAGGAAAGCAGAGGTATAAAACATTAACATTAGATTGTTGCGGCGGTGTAGGTGCACCGAGCTTTGGATCGAAGAGATTACGCGGAAAAAGCTGCGACCATTTGTTCATTTTGCGCATTCGTGCACTATGAAACGCATACCTACGTGGGAAAAAGGATATTCTAGGATTTCAAATGTGTTTGTTCATTAGTATATTGAAGATATACTAATTTGAAGCATTCAAACTAGGGTTTGTCGTTTTTCAAAAAGCGTTTTTTTGGCAAAGATTATGGAATTCGAAAATCTTACTGTATAATTGGAAAATGACAAATATAGCCAAATATAAAGGATAGACGAAAGCATTTGATTCTTGAAATCATATCATTTCTATAGAATTTAATATCTTATCAGTCTGCAATGGTTCCCAGAAAAATTTGTATATATTAATTTAGATCTTTATACCAGTGTATATATTAATTTAAATCAGTGTGACTTCTTCTTGAAGGAGTAACTTCCGCTACTCAAACTTTAACAAAAAAGAGTTTTAAACCACAAAGTAAGAAATAAAAAACTTGGAATTATCATATCAGGCTTTAAAAACAATTGAGCATAATTTGGTCGCCATCGCGTATGAGAGCATTTTCTATTTCAGGAAATCTTTTGAGTGAACAAAGGACACGTCTATGTAGAAATTCGATAGACGTTCTCAGTTTTTTGAAATCGTATTTTATTAAACAAAAAATAATTATAATGTTTAAAATTAATTAATTAAAATTACTCGGAACAGACAATACCCGATTAATTGTTTTTAAAACTAAAATTGATATTAAAAAGTATGTAGGAAAATGTATCTAATTTTTTTTTTTTTTTTTATGATTTTTTTTTTATTTAGAAATGTATTATTTTTATTTATTCGAAAACTTTCCTTTCACTACCATAAAAATATTTTCATTTTTATATGTAAAAATGATGCATAAATGCAAATAATTATTAACTTCCCGTAGGGTAAGTTATTGTAATGGGCCGAAAATCGGAATTGAAAATTTTTACATTTCTCGACGTTTTGAAGGTTTCTGAACGTTTTGGCATACCTCAGAAAAAATGGATGTGTGTGTGTGTGTGTGTGTGTGTGTATGTATGTATGGATACAAATTTCCAGTCACGTTTCAGGGCGCACGGATCAACCGATTTGAATGGTTCAAAAACACTCGATTCCTATTGATAGGGAAAAGAGCTGATTAGTTTTTGGCAAAGGCAGGTCCAGCCGTTTCGGAGATACGGAGCAAAGAGTGCAGAAAATAGAAATCGAATTTTTGAGAGAACGGAGTATCCGATTTGAATGATCTAAAAAACATTCAATTAGTAATGATTGGGAGAAGTGTTTATTAGTTTTTGGCAAAGGCAGGCCCAGCCATTTTGAAGATACGGAGATAAATATGTAAAAAATGGCAGTTTTTGAGAGAACTAAGCGTCCGATTTAAATGATTCAAAGAACTTTCTGCTTGTCTTAACAAAATAATTGATTTTGGAAAAAAAAAATTTGTTCCACTATAGTTTTAATATACTTTACAAATAATTTCAGTTCTGCAATTCAGTTTATATAATTCTTATAAATATTACACAATATTACAATATTTATAATAATCTATTTGAAAACATTCAGTATTCGTCGATTATTTCGTTACGGTACGGGAAGTTCCAGCAATTTGCCTTAAGGCACGATGCCATCATTGCCTCAAGACAGAATTCCACTTACAGCTAGTTTTCAAATTTATTTAATCACGATAAACTATTATTTTTAGTTCTACTAATTAAAATTAAAATAATTTTGTTTATTATCTATAAAATTGAACAATAAATAAATTCAGTCAAATGCTCTAAATTACACTAAATTTGCGGATAAATTACAGAATGTTCGAGCAAAAATTTATTTTCTATATAAAATTCGAAAACCGGTTAAAACCGGTTTTTTAGTAAAATGAGAATTCGAAAACCGGTTTTCTGAATTGTCGGTTTTTGTATAAACCCTAACTCAAACCAATGTTATTTTTCTGTATCATACTATACATACTTTTGTTTCTAAAATTTCCTAATTCTCAAAAGTAAAAATTGCGTACATTTTTTAAAAATTGCAAAGTTAACTCAATGCTTTTGGAACAGAGCTCAAAATACTCCAAACATGCTCGATGCTGCAATGATTGGTTTATTTGCCGACACCTCTCACTCTGAAATGTATGACAAATTTTAAAAACTTGATGGGATACAGAATTGAGAAAAAAAATTATTTATGATTAAGATTCTTTATAAGTAGGTATAATGTCAAAATACTTGTCTTTTTTGTACTTTTATTTATCAAAATAAAAAATTAATTTTTTTTTCTAACTATAATAAAATATGATTGCTCAAGTTGATCCGCCCAAGAAAATAATGCTATATTATTTAGTACAATTAAATTTAAAAAAATAATTTTAGCGTTTATTATCTGCCCGTAGGGTAAGTTATAGTAATCGCAAAAAATCGAAAATGAAACTTTTTATATGTCTTTACATTTTAGAGGTTTTTGATCATTTTGGTATACCTTAGAAAAAATTGATGAAAGTGTGTGTATGTATGTATGGATGCAATTTTTCGTCAAAGGCAGGTTCAGCCGTTCCCAAGATACGGAGCCAAAACAGACAAAAATGGTAATTCGAGGTTTGAGAGAACGGAGAGTCCGATTTTAATAATTCAAAAAACATTTTACGTGTATTGGCAATATAAAACACTGATTGAGTTTTTGGGAAGGCAAGTCCAGCGGTTTTGGACTGTCAATAAAAATAAGTTAAAAAAATGTTATTTGGCGGTCAAAACTGTTAGTTGGACATATGTACATCAAATTTGGAACCATTTGAGCCCTTGGGAGCAAAGAAATTCGAAAATGTCCATATCAAGGACCACCCTAATATATATATATATATATATATATATGCAGGGCCGGTCCTGGGGTCCTTAGCGCCCGCATACAACTTTTTTTCTAGCGCCCCCTTCCCTATTAATTTTAACGGTTTTAACAATTTATCATTAAAATTATATAAATATTTGCATATTTTTTAAAAATTAATTTTTAATTATTCTGGATTTAGTACTCAAATAATTAGATATAATCTAAAATTAAATTTATTTAGAAAATCTTGCAACAAAAGTAAAAGTTACAATTCAATTTGTCGGAATAAACATGCCATTAAAGCACTGTCTCCCCCTTTTTCCGATTATAATTTGATTATATTTTTTAACAAGTTCCGTTTCAACTAAATCAGCTCGCAATTTTTCGTCAATAATGCCCAATATCTTACGTAGGTTTACACTTATGGGATTGACACTAGATAATTTCTTCTTCGATTTCACGGCAACTTCAAACAAAAAAAAATGAATAAGTAGATTAAAATGAATAAATAGAGCTGTTATTTACTAATTTTCAGAGTTAAATATGCTTTTTGTGTCTCCGTATCCCTAGTTAAAAGTTAGATTATTTATTATAATTTATTAAGTTTTCTAGATTTTATATTAATAATTCCCGATATTATATAAAAAAAATATAAATATTATATTATAAATTTAATTTTCTAAACTCGTTTTGGCGCCCCCTAAGGCGTGCGCCCGCATTTTTTGCATGCATCGCATGCAAGGCAGGACCGGCCCTGTATATATGTATATATATATATATATGTATATATATTTATATATAAATGTAGATATAGATAAAATAATATAAATAAATCACTCTCTCCGGTAAACACAATAGAATGTGGTTTGTCCATTAAAGGGCAACAAATATGTATATCACATGCGTGGGATATTCTTATCGTCTTGTTTTACTTGTTATGCCTTTTCGTGTATTTATTTCAATATTATTCTTAACCGCTTGAACTTTATGTTAATATATTCATATATCTGAATAAAAATTCTATGTATGCCGATATGCGGTGTTAGATTCAATCTTCTAGAAAGCTTTTTCGAGGTACCGTAAATATCTCTCTATGTATGAGTGATGTACATGTAAAATGTATAATCTACTTATATATCTATACTATATATATATATATATATATATATATATATATATATATATATACCTAATAAGGCGGGGTAGAAAAGTCAGTAGAGCTATTATTTTACGAAAACCAAACCAAGTGACACAACAAATAACACATCAAAAAAAAAACTATCTGAATATGTTCAGTAAAACTTAATACATTATTGGACAAATATTAATTTTTTGCTGTTTTTCAAAAATATCTCATCTAGTCATTTTACCCTAAAGGCGTGATAAAATGGGACAGAGCCAGGGAAAACAAATCTAATGTTTTATTTTTAATTTTGAAGGAATTTTACGAGTTTACGAGCACTACGTTATTCAGCCGATAAATAATTTAGCGCAAAAATATGAATTTCATGAGCATATTTTGTACAGGGACATCACTGTATATAACCCTGATAAGGTATTTTGTCAGAAATATTAATCAGCAAAGTTGGATAATTATTTAGGATTATATAAGAATTCAATTTAACTTTTGTAAAATAGTTTTCTGTTTTATTTACTAATTTTTATCATTTATACTTTTGCCAGGTTTACAAACCTTTACTATTTACCCCTTACCCTTTAAGACCAATTATGATTGGTATTTTTTACCGCACCCTCATGTATGTATTTATAGACGTTATTTAAAAATATCTATTAAATCCAGTATCATATAAACAATACATCTAATAAAACAACTAAATAACATAAGCTTACAAACTATATTAAGGTTTTGTGAATAATCGTAAACTAAACAAGAGTGCTCACAATCAAAATTTGTTGATAGATTTTCAAGCATAACCGTTTATCTCTTGATAGCGACATTGCTTTAAGATGGATGGGTACACATGTTTTACCCTCAAATTTCAAATATTTTTGTTAAAAAAATTTCTAACTTTACTTGTTCTTGAAATATTATTGATGTACCTTGTCACCCGCTCGGGAGCTTGAAGCCCCGCTCAACTCTAATAAATTTTCGAAAAAATATTTTTTACTTATCTTAATTTTTACTCAGCTCAATTCTTTCCTTTTACAATTATTCAACAATTTGAATGCCTGTAGTCTAAAAAACTTTACGAAATTTAATGTTTGCTTTTTGCCTATTTAGTTTGAAGATTTAAATTATTGGAAAATAAATTATGAACTTTTGAGAATTTTTGAAAATATGAAGATTTTAGATGTGTTTGAACTTTAGATGGGCTTGAACTTATATAAAGTTCTTGATATGCAATACTTAATTTTATTTATTTGTTTTTCGGCAGATAATAATTGAAGGCCTGTAATAATATACTAGAGAAATGAAATTTAAAACATCTCTATAGATTATCCGAAACTGGCTCAGTTACAAATACTCGCTTTCTCGCAAGATTTACGAGCAAGTCCTTCCCGTTCATTACGAAGCTTAACCGTTCGAAGCATCCGACTATCGTTTTGAAACTTATTGAAATCCCTCGGAAACGGCAATGATCAGTTCGCTTTTTCCGAGTTTGTTTTAAGATATTATTTTCCCGATGTGTACGTGACGTAACCATTATCGATTTAACATCCGGCCATCTATACACGCTGAATGGAGCACCTGAGCTCATTTAAAATAGTACTTACACCCAGATAGCATCGGTCTCGTAGCCGGTAATACGGGGGCTACTCGGCCCATACATCACGTACAAAGTACGAAGACCATTAGGATGAATTTTATATCAGAATGCGATACCTTAAATATTGATATCGCACTCCGGCTACGCCTCGGGGTTCCAAGGAACGGCGAGAGCGTTAAGAGCGAAACGCTCTTTTAATATCTTAAGTGTTATATTAATGCGACTTTAAGGGAATTTGTGAATGAATCGACCGCCATAAAGTGGTTAATATTATATTAAACTGTTTTCCAGCCATTTAGGACAGGATAAAATAATTTTGTTCAATTTTGAAAGAATTATTAACATCTGCCCTCTAGCCCGACGTAAGATTTTGGTGCATAAGTTACCATTTAGTCAAATTTGCACTGTCATTATGTCTGATCGATTCTATGAGTTTTATTTTTAACTTCCCGTAGGGCAAGTTATAATAATCGCAAAAAAGTCGAAAATGAAAGTTTTTATATATCTTTACGTTTCAAAGGTTTCTGAATATATTGGCAAACTTTAGAAAAAATGGATGCATGTGTGCGTGTATGTGTGTGTGTGTGCGTGTGTGTATATGTGTTCGGATACAAATTTTCGTCGACGATTTTGGAAACACGGATAAAGCGATTTGAATCATTAAAAAAACATTCGATGCGTATTGATAAGGAGACGTGCTGATTAGTTTTTGGCAAAGGCAGATCTTGTCGCTCCTAAGATATAGCGCAAAAAGTGCCAAAGCGATAAGTCAGTTTTTCAGAGAACGGAGCGTCCGATTTGAATAATTCAAAAACCATTTTACTTGTATTAACAAGATCAAGAACTGATCAAATTTTTATGAAGGCAGTTCTAGCGGTTTCGGAGATCTAGTAAAAAAAGTAAAAAAAATGCCATCTGGCGGTCAAAAATGATCATTAGACATACTCGTATGCACATCAAATTATCAGATATTTTATAAAGATTTTAACAATAAGTATAAATTTTGTTTACATTCCTATGGGTTCTGTACCAATGTTTATCTGTTAGACGCGCTTCGATATTTTGTCTCTATGCAGTTAAAGCAGTACGATTGCTTTGAAAAAAAAAAAGTTCATCGTGCCTTAAGGCAAATTGTTGGAACTTCCCGTACCACAATTAAATATTCGAGCAAAAAATTAATAATCAATAAATATTGATCAATGATTAATAACAATTGTTTTAAATATTTTCAAAGAAATAATTATAATTACCATAAGTGTATTCGTTCATATAATATACAGTGACAATCTCATCACTCAAAACACTTGAAAAATGTTTACATAAGAATAGATGCCGAAAATAAATTCATCTGAGGATATATTTATTACGATTACATTAACGCATATAAAATATATACATATTTAAACTGAATTGTAAATTTAAAATTAATATTTAAAGCATAAAACTTTGCATATTTTTGAAAATTTCAAACAAAAATCGGAAAATTTTGAAATTTGTTTGAAGTATAAGTAAACTTCAAAAGTTCAAAATCTTGGTAAAAAACCCAAAAAAATTGTAACAAAATTAGTACTCATGTTTAAAATCTCTATCAAACAGCTAATTATTTGATGTGTATATGTCTAATGATCATTTTTGACCGCCAAATATCTTTTTATTCTACATTTTTCTCTGAAACCTCTGGACCTAACTTACTTATAATTATACATTAATGAGTTCTTAATTTTAATGCGGCTGAGGGATTTATAAAATAATAAATGGCCATAAATTTATTGATATTATATTAACCTGGCATTTAGAAAACGAAAAATTAAATTTATTCAGTTTCAAAAGAATTATTAACATTTGTCCTGGCGTGCGTACGAGTTGTAAGTGTATTCACCGTTTAGGCGAATTTACACTATCTTAAATATTATTATTACCCGTGATCGATTCTGAGAATATAGACAGTTTTAACAGTATTCGGTACATTTAAGAAAATTTCTTTTTATTTATTATTTATGTGCAAATAACCTCTTTATTTGACATATGAAAAACAACCAGTAATATATGCAAATTCAAATGAAATATTTTAATGCAATTTTAAAATGTGACTTATAGGTGATGATTGATAAAATAATAAATAAAGATAAAAAAATCTTTGATGTGTAAGAGATCCGCGTACCATAAAATAGTGAATTTTTCATAAAACTGTGGTGTAAGTATGTATGGGAAGGCTTAAGATATTTGTAAATATTATTAACATTGATGCTCTAACATACGAGTACACCTATACCTGGTAGGCACTTCGTTAGGTGTTGGTACTATTTTTAGTTAATATTGTACAATATTCATTGTTAGAAGTCTCTGCTTATTGTTTATGAAAAAATCTGTTTGCACAATAAAATTTTGAGAAAATCTATGCTCTAACCGTACGTTATAGTTGTAAATATATAACCCATTTACTGTTTTAGGACTTCACATTGTTTGTGATCGATTCTAAGAATTTTTACTGTTTTAACAGTAAGTGACTTTGTTCTTACTAATATTTAAGGACCAACGACCCCTTTAGCTTGTGAAAAACAACCAGTAATATATGCAAATGCAAAAGAATGTAATATTTTAATGCAATTTTAAGGGATTTGCAAGAGAACCGACGATCATAAAATGGTCAATATTTCATGAAACTATGGTGTATGCCTGTAGAACAATATTAATTTATGAATTTCTACATTACAATAATTCCGTAAAAATTATTAATATTTGTGCTCTAGCAGTACGTAAGAGTTGTATTTATCATTTAGGCGTATTTATATGCAAGAATACATAGATGGCTACATTTAGATGTAATTATAATACAATACTTCTACATGTTATTTTATCACAACATATTTCATCCTACGTTAAAATGTTTGAGAGTGAACCATAAATATAGAGCCAATATTGATAAAATAGTAATGTTATATAAATTGGTAGGGCATACCCTACCTATAGTCGAATTTTCATATAAAGTAGTAATGCTATCAGAATGCTATGTATTTACACATACACATACCCACATATACACATACACACACATATACTTTTCCCAAACTTGGTCTCATTCGATTCAGAATGGCTTAAAACGACGAGATCACTTAAAAACAGCAAATGGGATTTTCTGATGAAAAGAAACTTCATTCGGACATGTAATCATGAAGGCATTATCTTTTTAATATGTGCCCTTAATAACACGTACTTGAAGTTAGGTTTTATGGCAATTGCAATGGCATTTTATTATGTATGTGAAGAATTTGAAAAATATCTGAAAATGTATCTAAGAATATTATATTCTGTAACACGTACTTTGTGTTTAGTTTTTGTTTTGAAAACAATTGGCATGAGGCGAAAACAAGCCCGTTGAATCGAAAGAAAGTGTAAAAGATCGTCATTCTATAAGAATGGTTGTTGGCACAGTATCATCCGCAGTTTACTGAACTCAGTTTATTTTATGCCAAGATACTAAAATAAGATTACTTTAAAAATACACAGTCAGAACTAATATTTCATAATACTAAATATTAAATGTATCACTTTACATATTACAAAATTAATTTGAAGTGCTTTTGGTGGTAAAAATTTGTTAACCATATATCTATAATCCATAAATCCATATAACCATAAATCCATAATATTAATTTATCTAACAAACAGGTACATTACAAATATTTAAATGCGGATGCTTTGAAATATAATTATAACTAGAAATGAATGGAAGTTTGGTTTAAAGATTTATGGATCTTGATGTGACAAACTAGTCTTCAAAATACAAGATGTGAATAGTCGTGACATTAATAGTTTTCGGAAACTTCAACAATTTTCATATGTCCCTTTATACTAAAAATTAATTTATTTCATATGCATCTTTATACTAGTTTTGCAGTTAATTTTTTTAATCTGGTTGAAATTTAATTTGTCAACTAATATATTATTAAAGAAATCAAATATAAATTTCTTTATTTAACTTTGATTGACAAATATACTCGTCATGAAGAAGTATATTTTGAGGAGCATTTTAAGTCAATACAAAATTTTTATTGCGCTTTAGTTAACTGGTGACTTCAAAAATCATTTTTTCAGATTTTTACGTGCACTTACAAATAGATACACACATTTGAAAATTTTAAATGCTGAGTATCATTTTGAAATATTATGTTTAAAGAACTAAAATTGTTCTAAATAATATATAAAATATATAATTTTTCAAACATTCAAATATAAGATATAAACGCTTTCGCTATGAGCGTCATGGACAACATCCACTTCACTACCTATGTATACGAGCGTCGTCCATAGACGACATATGTTTGCTTTGACTTCAAGATTTTACACTGTATGTCAAACTATTGAGAATTGTAGTCTTTTATTATAATTAGCAGTCTATAAGGAGCGTAATAATTAATTTCTCAATACATAATTATAAATAATGATAGAATTATATTAAAATATATCTTTGTGCCTGGCCCATTCAGCGACATTCTGGCGAAAAACTTTCTCGTTGCAAAAGGGTTAAATAGAAAAATTAAGCTACTCGAGAACATAACTTAAAATATAAATATGTCTTGAATTGTTTATTTACAGTTTTTTAACATGTACGTACTGTATGCGTAATCATTCAGCACGTTAAAGAAATTCAACCCAGGAAAAAAAACACGACACGCAGATTTCAAAGACATTATTTAAGAAGAAACAAACCAGTAAAATAAAATAATAAACTAAAAGTTAAATAATAATATTATGTAGTGAGCCACATGACTAACAAATTAAAAATAGCAGTTTATGTGTGTGTGTTTGTGTGTGTGTTTTTATGTGTGCATGTGTTTGTGTGTGTGTGTTTGTGTGTGTGTGTTTATGTGTGTGTGTGTTTTTATATATTCCAGTATAACAAAAGTGTAATGAACACGTATTCAATTATGTTAGATATGATATGAGATAATATTATTTCAAAGAGCCTTTCAGCTATAATTGACATCATAAAGAAAACGAGCATTTTTTTTATAAATCGGTGTATTATTAATAAATAAATTGAAAAAGTATTCTATCTTAGAATTTAATCTCGAACAGCCATTGAGTTTTAATACAAAGCGAAGACAATTGATGAAAATCTGTAATAAATGTTTCATGAGATGTCGTTCAGTTTTATGTTCCGTCGTTATAATGGCGATTTTTATTAAAAATTGATTAATATGGGACATTTTTATCTAATGGGCGGTTTATTTCCTGTTGTCGTTCGAGTAACAAAGTTTGTTTTCGAATTATCTTTTTAAGACAATATAGGAGATTTTCATCTAAGCGATCGGAAAACCTATTGGTAAATTTTTATTAATTATGAAATATTTTACGTAAAATCATTTCTAATTCTATATTAGATACTTCATATTTATAACATAAAGTGTATATCTATATACTAAAATATTTAGAAACATCACATTTATAGTCATTGTTGCATTGTCTAAGGTATAAAATACTAGCTAATTTTCATTTTGGTTTTGATTTTGTAATAGTAATAAAATGATATTTTTATTTATTAAAAATAGTACGTAACACGAACAAATATATTCACTAATTGTTAAAATAATCCTCAATATATGTACTTCAATAATGATTTTGATTCCTGTTGAATTAAAAAAATATTAAAAACTTTATACGTAGGTATAGGATAGAGCAAGACCTAAAGGTCTGCGGGTAAAAAGGTTCACCCCCGAAATATAAACTACAATTCAAGTTAAAATTTTTTTAACAACAATATTTGAAAGTAGAGAGAAAAAGATGTATAACTAGTTTGATCGTTGGCTACCGGAAGATAAACGGGGCATTGGTTGAAAATCCATAACAAAAGTTTTTTTTATTTTTTGGCTGTGAGCACTGTTGTTTAGTTTACGAGACCTTAATATAATTTTTAGGAAAACTTTAATAAATCGTTTTATAAGATGTATTGGTAATTTTAAGTTAGATTCAACAGTTTTTCTTATATAACCTCTATAAAAGCTGATAAGGATGGGGTAAAAAGAACCAACTGACTCATTTTCCTGGCAAAAGTGTAAACAATAAAAAATAGTAAATACATAACTAAATTAATTTAAAAAAAATCTATTTTACAAGAGATAAATTATATAAATAGATATTCCAACTGCGCTGATAAATTTTTATGACGATCTACTAGTTTAAGGTTATATACAATATTATATATGAAGAAAATGTACTCATAAAATATATATCTTGCACTGGTTGAATAATTTAGCTGTTTTTTTGTGAAATTATTCTAAATTTAAAAATAAAACATTAGACCTGTTTGCCCCCTGGTCGTCGAATTTTACCCCGCCTACAGGGTAATAGGACCATGTAAGAATATTTTTTAAGAAACAGCACAAAAATATATTTTTACAATGATGAATTAGCTGGGAATTTTACTGAACGTAGTCAGATAGTTGTTTGTTTGATAGTAATATAATTGGTTTT
>NW_020537758.1:53537541-53550041 GCF_003426905.1 Ctenocephalides felis
TTCGATCCGTATTGATAAGGAGACGTGCTGATTAGTTTTTGGCAAAGGCAGGGTCAAGCCGTTCCGAAGATCCGGGGCAAAAAGTTCCGAAAACGGTAACGGTTTTAAGAGAACGGAGCGTCCGATTTGAATAATTCAAAAAACATTTATTGTATTGACAAGATGAAGAATGATACAACTTTCATAAAGGTAGGTCCAGCGGTTTCGGAGATATAGAGAAAAAAGTAAAAAAATGAGCCATTTGGCGGTCAAAAAATGATCATTAGACATATGCACATCAAATTATCAGATATTTTATAGAGATTTTACAATAAGTATACATTTTGTTAACATTCCTATGGGTTCCGTACCAAGCTTATGCGTTAGACAGCGACGCGGCGCTTACGCGCTTATATTTTGTCCCTATGTAGTTAAAGCAGTACGATTGCTTTGAAAAAAAAGTTCAGATCTTCCACAATATGTCAAAATAAAGAAAAAAAAATTTTTTTTCAAAAAAAAAAATTTTTTTTTTTTGAAAAAAATTTTTTTAAAAATTTTTTTTTTCAAAAAAAACTAATTTTTTGTCCAATTATAGTTTCTCAAAAATCTTATTTTTTCAAGTAATTTTTTTTCAAAAATGTTAATCGTTTTTAAAAAAATAAAAATTTTTGGTACGGAAGTTCCAGCAATTTGCCTTAAGGCACGATGCCCTAATTGCCTTAAGACAGAATTCCACTTACAGCTAGTTTACAATATAGGTTAATGATGTTTTAAATAATCCCAGAATTCTGCTCGCTACATGTTTACATTGTGCTAATGTAAATAAGATCATGCCCCATTATACTCGGAACAACTCATTTGCATATGAGAGAGCAACTGCATAAGGAAATTATTATTTCAATTTGTTGCTGGGTGTAGTAAATATCCGCAACATTGCCGAAAAAACTATTTTTGTTGTTTTATTCTAATATCTATTTTTATTGGATTAATAACAATAATAGCCATAAAATATGTTTGGTATTCTTAATACTTAAACCAAAATGGCAAATCAAAGCAGCATATCCTTGATATGTTGCAGTAAATATAATAGCCAATAGCAATATTAAATAAGTTAGGAGAAGTTTATGAAGACCAAAAGGGACCAAATTTGCTAAATTATGTGTGTATATAAAAATTAATTTTTAACTTAAGTTAAAAAATTGAAAATGAAATTTTTTGCAGATTTTCACCTTTTTAAGGTTTCTGAACATTTTGGCATACACTAGAGAAAAAGGATGTATGTGTGTGACTGTATGTTTGGATACAATTTTTTGTCCACGATTTCGGGCGCACAAATCAGCTGATGAGAAACTGATGAAAAGACGTCTTATTAGTTTTTGATGAAGACAGGTCCAGCTGTTCCAAAGATTCGGGGAAAAAAATGCCAAAAATGATAATTCAGTTTTTGAGAACGGAGTACCCAATTTAAATGATTCAAAAAACTTTTTTTTGTATTTACGATATTTTCAAAAATATACAAAGTTTTATACTGCAAATATCATTTTCAAATTCACAATTCAGTTTGAAAATGTATATATTTCAAATGCCCTATTCTAATCGTAAGGAACATATCCTCAGATGGATTTATTCTCACCTTTTGCTAATGTAGACTTTTTCAAGTGCATTGATCGATAAGATAGTCACTGTATATTATATGAACGATAAAATAGTGACACTGTATATTATATGATTATATTTATCTATTTGAAAATGTTTAAAACAATTGTTATTAATCGTTTATCAATATTTATTGATTACTTGAATTTTTTCGCAAATATTTAATTCTGGTACGGGAAGTACTTACCAAGCCTTAAGGTACGATGCCATGCACCTGTAGTTTAGTATTTTTTATTAGCAACCAGAGATTATTTAAAATTTTTTTACATAATAGTATAATATATATCAGTATTTAGAATTATTTTTAAATTTAATAAAATAATGTTTTGCAAAAATATATTATCAATCCGCATCCTATAAATAAATTCATAATAATTAAGTAGATAGTAATTATTAAGAATGAATATGTTGAATCTCCGAAAAATGCTTACTTATAAATACAGTCAGAGTTTTTTAAATCTGCAAATCTTATTCAACATTAAAATATATAATTTTAACTTCCCGTAGGGCAATTTTGACTTCCCGTATGGTAAGGTATAGTAATTGTAAAAAAGCGAAAATATTATTTTTATATTATTATTAAACGTAAAGATACGTTTCAAAGCTTTCTGAACATTTTACAGAATAAGTGGATGAAATGTTTGTGTGTGTATGTTACAATTTTTTTTCGACGATTTGAGCACACAAATCAAGGGATTTTAATGGGTGAAATTAAGGGTGAAATTTTGGCAAGGCAGCTGCAGCGTTTCACATTATATTATCAGAAATTTTACAGAGATTATAATAATAAGTATAAATTTTGTGTACATTTCTATGGGTTCCGTATCAATGTTTACACGTTAGCGCGCGCTTCAATACTTTTACTCCAAAAAACAGCTACGCAGCGTAGTTTCTTTTCAAAAAGTTCAAAATTTTCAACAAAAAAATCTAAATATAAAAAAAAACTAATTTTTCAAAAAGTCAATTTCTTTCAGTCAAAATTTCGATACTCTCAAAAAACTAATTATTTCAAAGTTTTGAAGAAAAGTAAGTTTATTTTTAACTTCCCGAAGGAGAAGTTCATGTTTTCATCAAAAAATCAGAATTGCTAATTTTATGTTTTCTCGACGTTTCAAGCCATTCTGAATCGAATGAGACCAAATTTGGAAAAAGTATGTGCATGTATGTGTGTATGTGTGAACCGTAAATCGACGTTTTCCCAAACACGGCTGGACCGATTTAAAAA
Organism: Ctenocephalides felis; assembly: GCF_003426905.1. Taxonomy (NCBI): domain Eukaryota; kingdom Metazoa; phylum Arthropoda; class Insecta; order Siphonaptera; family Pulicidae; genus Ctenocephalides; species Ctenocephalides felis. The sequence continues at coordinate 53,540,402 of NW_020537758.1, forward strand.
ATTTAAAAGCCATTCGATGTATCTCGATGAGGACCAGCGTTTCTAAGTTATGCGTGACGATCGGCCGAGCCGTTTCTTTGTAGATCGCAGAAAAGTGAAAAATTTTTCGTCCAAGTTTTAGTCCACAATTCTGAATCGATTTTGAGATTTCGAAAACTGTTCGAAACATATTGCTTGGGAATCGACCTGATTAGTTTTTGGTAAAGATCGGCCGGGCCGTTTTCTTATAATAAGGTGTTAAAAAATTTTTTTTCGATGATTTTCATAATCAATTATGTGTAATTGAATCCACTCGGAATACTTTGAATTACTCATAAATTAATTTATTTTTATTGATATTGATTAATTTTTTTCGACGATTTTAATGAATTTTTTTTTTGACGATATATACCATAGTCTTATAGATAATACTAGAATATTACGGTCCTACGACAAGTCATTTATTTTTAAAAAATCGTAAAAGTTTGCAAAAATTAGTGTCTTTTTTGGCGTTTGTCAAGATTATAATTTTCATCGACTTTTGCTGAAAATATATCGAACCGTTTTCTTGTCATTAACTGTTTTAAATTTAAAACATTAAAAATTTAAAAAATTTAAAAATTTAAAATTTTAAAAATTTAAATTTTTTTTACATAATAGTATAATATATATCAGTATTTAGAATTATTTTTAAATTTAATAAAATAATGTTTTGCAAAAATATATTATCAATCCGCATCCTATAAATAAATTCATAATAATTAAGTAGATAGTAATTATTAAGAATGAATATGTTGAATCTCCGAAAAATGCTTACTTATAAATACAGTCAGAGTTTTTTAAATCTGCAAATCTTATTCAACATTAAAATATATAATTTTAACTTCCCGTAGGGCAATTTTGACTTCCCGTATGGTAAGGTATAGTAATTGTAAAAAAATCGAAAATATTTTTTTTATATATCTTCACATTTCAAAGCTTTCTGATCATTTTACAGAATAAGTGGATGTAAGTGTTTGTGTGTGTATGTATGTGCGGATACAATTTTTTTCGACGATTTCGAGCACACAAATCAAACGATTTTAATGGTTCAAAAAACATTTTACTTGTATTGACAAAACTAGCAATTGGTGACGTTTTGGAAAGGCAGCTCCAGCGTTTCACATTATATTATCAGATAATTTATAGAGATTATATTGGCAAGTGTAAATTGTGTATACATTTCTATGGATTCCGTATCAACGTTTACACGCTAGCGCGCTCTTCAATATTTCTACTCTAAAAAACTTTGAAAAAAAATGAAAACTAGTGGGGTGTATGGCATCGTGCCTTAAGGCAAATTGCTGGAACTTCCCATACCGTAACAAAATGTTCGAGGAATACTAAATGTTTTCAAATAATTTATTATTATTAATATTGTAACATTGTTTAATATTTATAAGAATTATATAAAGTGAATTGCAAAGTTGAAATTATTTGTTTAAAGTGTATTAGAACTATAGTCAGAATTAAAAATAAAATCTGAATTATTTTCGATATACAACAATTTTTTTTTTGGAAAAAAAAAAGTTGAAGCAAAATTTTTTTTTCAAAATCAGTTATTTTGTTAAGATCAAGCAGAAAGTTCTTTGAATCATTTAAATCGGACGCTTAGTTCTCTCAAAAACTGCCATTTTTACACATTTAGCTCCGTATCTTCGAAATGGCTGGGCCTGCCTTTGCCAAAAACTAATAAACACTTCTCCCAAGTATTACTATGTGTATATTTTTTAGATCATTAAAATCGGATGCTCCGTTCTCTCAAAACCTCGATTTCTATTTTCTGCACTCTTTGCTCTTTATCTCCATAACTGCTGGACCTGCCTTTGCCAAAAACTAATCAGGTCATCTCCCTATCAATAGGAATGGAATGGTTTTTGAACCATTCAAAAAGGTTGATCCGTGCGCCCGAAAACGTGACTTGAAATTTGTATCCATACATACATACACACACAGACACACACACATCGATTTTTTCTGAGGTATGCCAAAATGTTCAGAAACCTTCAAAACGTCGAGAAATGTAAAAAATTCCAATTTCGATTTTCGGCCTATTACAATAACCTACCCTACGGGAAGTTAATATGAGAAACTAATTTTTCAAAAAAGTCAAATTTTTCCAAAAAAAATCGATGCTCTCAAAAAACTAAATATTTCAAAGCTTTGAAGAAAAGTTAGTTTATTTTTTAATTTTAGTTTTTGGTTCCGGAAGGTTCAGTAATTTGTCTTAAGGCACGATGACATATACCACTATTTTATTTAAATATGCTGTCATGCTAGTATAAAATAATTGAAAAAATTTTGTTCGTAGAACAAAACTAAGTTTTTCACATAACATTTTCCGAAATCTCAATTCTATTACAGTTCGCTCGTGCTGTGTTGGAGGTATCGCTGAAAAATCATTTGAAAGTAATCCTTCGCTCTGGCGCCGAGGGCACAGAAACCTGTCTGGTGATTGTCAGCCGGTGACACTATCGCACGTTTTAATCTGTCGAGCTTTTGTTGCCACGTTTCCCTCTGTTCTTGTACGGCTGACTGAGCCGCGGGAAGCAAGCGGCGGCAGCATTGCAAACGCGCGTCAAGTTTCTGATACACATTGATTTTGGGGAAAAGACGAATGTCAAATATTAGTGATAAGATCGCAAAATCCGTGAAAAAATACAGTAGAACTCCAATTATCCGAACTCCAATCATACGAACTCCAACTATCCGAACTCCGATTATCCGAATCGCCGATTATCCGAATCACTTTCAGAAAAAAAATTGTCCAAAAAAAGTCTAAGTGCGCTATTATTCTTCCACCAGCAAAGCCAGTGTAGGCACATTGTTTGTTTTGATTTGACGGAGATGTTTACAAAACAATGATTTTTATTTCTAAACTTGTACAGAAGTACATTTTATTTATATTTAAAACATGTGAAAATGTCATGTTTCTTTCATTTAATTCAATAAAAAATAGTGCAATATCAAAACGTAACTTTTTTTCTCTCCAACGGCAATTTAAAAAAAAACTCCGAATATTTGATTATCCGAATATTTGATGATCCGAATCGGTCCCGGTCCCCATTAATTCGGATAATTGAAGTTCTACTGTAGGTGGATAAGAGTCCCTCAAACAATTTCGCTAACATTTCTAAACAACGTTATAGAAATTTAAATTTCAGAAAAAATAAAAATAAAATTAGTGATAAGATCGCAAAATCTTTAAAAATAAGTGCCTAATAGTCCCCAAATAATTTTGCTAACGATTTCAATCAACGTTATAAAAATTAGAATTTGAACTATATTCGTTTGCAGATTACTTAAAAGGGTTATATTATATTTTATGAAGTTTTTTTATGAAATATAAAATAATTTAAAATATAGCGTAGAGCGCGCCTTTAAGGTTCGCGGTAAAAGGGTCTACCACCGAACAAGTAAAGTTTTTTTTTTTAATTATTATTGGCCTCCGCTTTACAGCATTTTTAGCCACCTACATTATTCTTATTAGTTTTAGCATATTCTATACAATTCAAATATATTTCTTATACATATATCATATATATACTATCGCTTCTTATATCCTAATCCTCCATTCAATTTTTCTTTCAACCGATTTTCATTTTCTTCTTGTTTCTCAATATGTTCTTTTCATCTTCTAAACTAAACTTTTTTTTCCTTCTTATTTCTAATACAATTTTTCTTGTATTCTACAAATTAACAATTCTTAATATAATTTACTATTTTTATATTTCCGAAATACACCGAATTCCTCCAGCGTGTGAGTTGAGAACGCTACTGAGTGAGCTATTCCCGCTACCAAGTAAAGTTAGTATCCAAAATATTTGAAAGTAGAAAGGAAATATGTATAACCAACCCTCATTTTGATTCTTTCAACGCTGCTATCGGGAGGTAAAAGGCTATGTTTGAAAATCCATAACAAAAATTTTTTAACTTGCCCCACGCAAGTTAAAAGTAGTAATCGCAAAAAAATCGAAAATAAATTTTTTTATATATCTTTACGTTTCAAAACCTTCTGAACATTTTGGCATACCTTAGAAAAAATGGATGTATGTGTGTGTGTTTTTTTTGTATAGCGAAGGAAATGCCTTTATGCATCCCAGACTGGATGTGTGTATGAGCGTGTATGTGTGTGTGCGGATACAAATTTTCGTCGACGATTTCGGGAACACGGATGAAGCGATTCGAATAATTCAAAAAACATTCGATTTGTATTGATAAGGAGACGGCTGATTAGTGTTTGGCGAAGGCAGGTCTAACCGTTCCGAAGATAAAGGGCAAAAAGTGTTAAAAACGAAAACTTAGTTTTAAGAGAACGGAGCGTCCGATTTGAATAATTAAAAAAACATTGTACTTGTATTAACCGGATGAAGAATTGTTCAAATTTTCATGAAGGCAGGTTTAGCGGTTTCGGAGATCTAGTAAAAAAAGTAAAAAAAATGCCATCTGGCGGTCAAAAATGATCATTAGACATATGCACATCGTCATTTTTTCAAAAAAGTAAATTTTTGTCAAAAAATTCTCAAAAATCTAATTTTTCAGAGTAAATTTTTTTCAAAAATGTTAATCTTTTAAAATTAATTTTTGGTACGGGAAGTTCCAGCAATTTGCCTTAAAGCACGATGCCATGCGCCTCACTACTTTAAAATATATTTTTAAAACTATAAAAATAAGGATTATTATATTGGAAATACGGAAATACGCTAAGGAACTTGTATATTGGTACATACAGACATACGTACATTTATTTCATAGACGTTATATTCATAAATGTACTTCACGAAATTTATATTGTATTTTTATATTTACAGAAAAAGCGTTTTGCTAAGCATTACGGAAGTTAAATGTTAGAACAATATTAAATTTTTACATTTACTAATTTGTTCAACTAGTTACTATGTACGTTTTTAAATATTTAATACTATTGATAATAATTGATTTTTTCATAAAACATACATTTACTTTGATTCTTTGTTTTATTTATTGGTGTCTCCTTTTTATATGTGTGGATTTTTCGAGCGACTGTGAGTTGTGTTCCTGAATAATGCAAGCGCGTTCTGTAGGCAGAGTGAGGCCGCTAGACTTGCAGTCAACACCATATTGCCCCGGTCAGGGTCAACAACTCATCTGTCAAAGGGGATATTTCACTTGTCAAGCGTGAAAAATTATTTTTGAGGATATTCAATCAAATTGCAACAAGTTGCCCACTGAAAAAATATTAACATCTAGATTGGTGGTCGATGGTGAGAATTTAATGATGTTGTCTAAAAGCAAGTTTTTGCTTGAAAGTACTTCAGTATCTACTTAGGTAACGTAAATAATTTACCAGCATACTTTTCATGCATCTGCTTTCGTGATTCAATGGCATTTTCACTCTTTGTGTAAGTTGGTTACCGATATTGTTCTACGTTACAATTCTTTGAGCTCGTCTACTTTTTCTTTGATAACATCGAAAATTTGCAGAACTTTTCAAAGTTTAATAAGTTTATATAATCAGCATTCACATGACTTCATTGTCGGGCATGACTGTAGTTGAAACTGGTTCAATTCTCATGAAAAACAATCAACAGTACAAGTACAATTTCATTGGCTGAATAAAAGTTATTTTTTTTTTTTTTAGTTTTTTTATTTCATTTAGTAATTACAACTGTCTGTAAATATGACATCTAGTAATCTTTTGATTATTATAAATAGAAACGGCATATCAGGCCGCCCAGTGGTCGAAATGTGGCCGCCCAGTGGTGGTCCTAATATTATTGTTGTTAAGTAGTACTTAATTTAGAAAACGGTTAAACTAAAATAGACTTGATCCAGGTAGTCTTATAAACTAATCAACTTAAACTATACATATTAGATTAAACATAAAATAATCTTGTCTTATCTAGTATTAAATCTAGGACTATGTCTACATTATTTCTAGACTATAATTTAAAGACCTTATTGTGCTAACTGAATAAGTTTTGTTCTCTTCAGTCTGTATTCAAAAGTTGTATCATATAATTTGGCTGCAAGTTCATTGCTGTGATTGTCAATATTTTGTTTGTGTTTTATTGAATAGTTTTTAATTTCTTCTGTCACTGTGCAGTTGTCTTGATGTATCATCCAGTTTAGGACATATCTGGGAGCTACCACTGCTTGTTTTAAGAGTTTGCTCTGGAACCTTTGTATGATTTGAATGTTACTTTTTTGGCGGGACCCCATAGATAGTTAAATGAAATGTTTAATTCACATAAAAATTGGTGAAAAAATTGATATTAGATAAATTTAGTTGCGATACTAAATAAAATTATGTGAAATCAATAACCATGGGTTGTAAAGAATATAAAATAAAAATGCTATAGAAGGCTCCATGCTTGAAGTAAAGCGACGGTTTTTTAATAGACAAATGAAAAAAAGTAAAACGAGGTCAATAAATAAAAAAATGCAAATGTATTTCTTTTTTTTTTAATATGAACTAATAATTAGTATGTTTGAAATATTGCAGTCAAAGATGATAAGAATATTGTCCATTAACCGTAAAATCGTATTTCGTTGGTAAGTGTGACTCTTTTGATTTTATGTTATTACAATATATTGATTGAAATTTGTTAAATGCGATACCTCAATGATTAAATTTTTCACTCATGAGTTTTCAAGTATTAATTGGATATTTATTAGAATTCATGGCTGTGCAGTGTATTGTCTTCATTCTGGGCTTGCATACAAAATATAATTAAGTAGAAATCCTTCCTGTCTCTGGAGATCTATATTATCTATATAATTATAGTAAATTTTTGATATCGCCCTTCAAGGTAGTTCATCACCGATATCACAAAAACTAGTAAAGTTAAAAAAAAATAACAATAATATTTCAAAGTACAGAAAAAAAGATGTATAACTATCGGCAGATAAATCACAATGTTTGAAAATCCAAAACAAAAGCATTTTTCTTCGTTGTTCGTTTTTTGGTTGTGAGCATTGTAGTTTACGTGACCTTGTGATGTAATTTTTAAGTACACATTATTTAATTGTTTTATAAGATGTATTGTTGTTTTTTTTTTCTTTTTTTATATAACCTCTGTAAAAACTCACACTTGGGTGAGGTGATAACCAACTAAACTTTCACCCTGGCAAAGCTGTGAAAAACAAAATAATAGCAAAGAAAAAAGTAAACTAAGTTACAAAAAGCAATTTTATAAAAAAATATTAATTGAATATGCTTTCCAACACAAGAAATATCAGGATCAAGGTTCTTTACAGTATGAGAGGAATAACAACTAAAATTCTAGATTAGTATAATTTTTTCCAACTAAATATTATAAAAAATGGAACAAATTTAAATTTTACAAAATATGTTTAGAGGTAGAAAAAATAGATAGATATACTTTGATTAATTTTTTTTAAATAATTGAAGGAATTGGATATTCAAGGTACAGAAAAATGTAAAGTAATGCTATAATATGTATTTATTATAGAAAAATTTGAGAAATCTGAAAAGGACTGTAATCAAAATTCTTAATTTTCTACCCCTGTCGTAGGTGAAATAGTCATTCGCATATGTGTGCAAATATGTGTCGATATGTGTATTGGTGTTACCGCAAGATAAAATCCATAAAAGATTCACATAGACGATTCTGTAAACGTGTGTTCGCTTTTGTTTCAGAAAGGTTTTATTTGTTCCATGTTTTGTTTTCACGTGATGCTACGTCATGTTTCTATTCGATGTAATCCTCTTTTAATACGATTATAGATTGTTGTTTTTACCTTAACAAGCTTTTTCAGTAATGCAAAGTGCAAACACACGGAAAACACACTTTGTCGCTGTAAAAATATAAGATTAAGATGTTAGATGATTAAAGTGTTTTTCTACAGCTGCAATTAATAAAGGATTAATTTATTATTCATATTTATAAACTTAAATATAAATTTTAAAACGCATGTTTTTTGTTATATCTATTTACCTAAATGTTTGATTTGTTTATATGATATTGTTCTAGTTATTCAAATTGATACTGCAAATTTTCTACATAAAAATCATGATGAATAATTCAGAAATTGATCATTCATGTTTATTTATTTATTTATTTATACGCCAATCGGCTTTATACAGTTTTATAATATTGTATGCTAATTATGTTGTCAAATAATTTAAATTTTTTATTGACTGTTTTAGTCCAAGCTCTGCAATAGTTGTTAAAGACTCCCAGTAATGGAATAAGTTCTTAGATCAAAAACAAGAAATCATAAGAAAGTCAATTGTTTCAGCTAATTTGCTATGGTCTTAGTTTTGTGCATATTCACAAAAATCGTGAAGTTTTTAGAAAATTCATAATAACCATTTAGAAAATTCAAACATAACCATTCTGCGACAATATCTCAAAACAATTATTTTCCATTCTTATACTCAAGTATATTCCGTAATTTATTTATTGTAAATAGTTTTGAAGTTTAATTTTTTTTTAAATGTCCAAACTATCACTATATTTGATGATGTCTAAAGTCAAAAACTATAGTATATTGATGTTCAGTAAGATAAATCATTATTATGTGAATTAAGATTTCATACTTGCAGTACACATTTTTAACTAGCAATTGGCACTTATAATCTTTACAAAAAGCGGCTAAAAATAGAAATGTCAAGCGCCCGTACATTATTTTCTACAAATTGTCTAAAAGGTATTATTACCCAAAAATACTAAAAGAAATTATTATTTAACTAGTTAAAACTGTTTTTTTTTTTTTGAACTTTGCGCACATTTTCGTCAAAGACGAGGCAAAATATTGTTTCCAGGATAAACCTTTACTACTATTTACAGGGTAGTGTTCTAGTTGCGCTATATATATATATACCGATATACCCTCAAATCCAGAAACTATGATTGCAACTTTTACAGATGACACTGGAATTTTAGCTCAACATGATAATCAATGCTTCCGAAAGCCTACAAAAACACGTAGATGAAATAGATAAATGGTTGAATATTTGGTCTATAAAAGTAAACATTTCTAAATCAGTTCATTTTACTTTTACCCTACAACAAGATTTATGCCCTTCTGAGTGGTGAGTTGGTTTCACCCTGGTGTTAAACATCTGGTTACGATGTGCGAGTAAAAATTGGAGTAGTAAATTGAGAGAAGACAATTTAAACTAACCTTAGATTTAAGGACTCTTACCATAAAACACGTTTTCGTTAAAATTATTGTTAGTATAGAATCAATGTGATAGTCCCAATTTAAGCTTTGATGCAATTGTATGCCTAAAAACTTCGAGAGAGAAAAAAATTTGAAAAGAGTATCGTTTACGTTCAGCGAGTTTAGCTCATTATTAATTTTTTAACAGTACGAAATGACATTATTTGGGTTTTATCATTATTAAAGATTATTTGATTTAAACCAATTGGAAATTGAAGCCATTGCTAAATTTAATTTGTTACTTATTTCTTCCAGAGAAATTCCCATAACAATAGTCAACTAGTGTCATCAGCAAAAAGAATAATTTACAAATATCTGAATAATTTGGTAGATCATTTATATATATATATAAGAAATGATAAAGGCCCAAGTATTGAACCTTGAGGGACACCGAGTTTGATATTTAATTTGTCTGATATTATTACCGAACCATCATCATCGCACCACGCAC
>NW_020537758.1:53551041-53583806 GCF_003426905.1 Ctenocephalides felis
TATTCAGAACATATGTCATATGCTCAAGCAATCAAATCTAGTAAATCAGAAATTTCAGAAAGTATTAATTCAAGTCTCTTCCATTTTTTGAATGAGTTCAAAAGTATGTTCAATCAGCTCATGCAGCAAAACACAATGATGATAAACATGTTATCCACGCTTATAAATAAACCTAAATAATGTTCAAATTTCTAAGATTAGGATTATGGAATGCAAATGGGCTTTTACAGCATAAAAATGAATTGATAGTGTTCCTTAATGAAAATAAAATTGATATATTACTAGTAAGTGAAACCCACTTCACTAAATACTCCAACTTATTTATTCCTCAGTACTATATTTATCATACATGTCATCCAGATGGTACAGCACACGGTGGCTCAGCCGTATTGATCAAGTCCAACATTTCTCATTATGAACTCCAAAAGTATGACAAAGAATTCCTTCAAGCAAACAACAATCCAAGTTCAACTTTCTTCTTTTCCATTAACTATTTCTGCAGTATATTGTCCTCCCCGGCATAAGATTAGCGCTTCACAATTCTCTGATTTTTTTCGGTCGCTTGGAAGTAAATTTATTGTCGGCGGAGACTTTAATAGCAAGCACACGTTTTGGGGATCAAGACTGATCAATCCAAAGGGAAGAACACTTTATGAAGTTCTTGATCAACAATGCTATTCTACTCTTTCCACAGGAACTCCAACCTACTGGCCTACTGACATAAGAAAGAAGCCGGATTTACTGGATTTTTTTATAATAAAGGTTTAAATTCCAAGTATACTGATGTTAATCCAAGCTATGATCTTTCATCAGATCACTCTCCGATTATTGCCACTATTTCTTCTTCTATTATGAACGTCTGTAATCCTGTTAGACTTCATTCAACAAAAACTAACTGGGAGCTATACCGTTGTAAAATAGAAGAGAAGATAAATCTCAAAATTAGTCTAAAAAATCCAGCAGAGATTGACCACGCTGTTGACAAGTTTAACGAAATTCTTCATGCAGCAGCTGTAATAGCTACTCCAAAAACAACCGTCAAGCAGGAGCAATCGCTGTCCTTGGAAATTAAAAATTTATTAGCAGATAAAAGGAGAGCAAGACGCAAATGGCAATCAAGTCATTTACCTTCGGATAGAAATATTTTTAATAATTTAAGCAACAGGCTTAAATTGAGGCTCAGAGAGATTTCCAACCAGAACTTTAACAAGTATGTATCAAATCTTAATAGATTTGATAATTCAATCTGGAATCCTATTAAACACAAACAAAAACCTCAAATTAGAAATCCACCTATTCGATGGGATGAGCGCAATCACCTACACTGGGCAAGAAGTGACGCAGAAAAAGCTGATCTATTTGCTGAATATCTGAGTTCAGTTTTTCAACCTAATCCAGATCTCTCAAATACAGCGGACACCAGTTTGACTTCATTTACCTTAGTGAACTCTGAAAACAGTATAAACTTCTTCTCTTTAAAAATGATAGTTAAAGAAATTGCTAAACTGAAGAATAGGAAATCTCCTGGATTTGACTTGGTGACTTCAAGAATGCTTAAAGAAATGCCAAAGAAGGGATTTATTCTATTAACTTATATATACAATTCGATAATAAGATTAAACTACTGGCCAACCTTCTATAAAACATCCATAGTAAAAATGATATATAAAAGTGGGAAAGATCCAAACATGGTTTCTTCATATAGACCGATCAGCCTTTTGCCTATTGTCTCGAAAGTGCTTGAAAAACTGCTACTCCAAAACATCTTAGCTAATACAAATATTTTTCCAGACCATCAATTCGGCTTTCGGAACCAACATTCTACAGTTCAACAGTGCCATAGAATTGTAAGCGTTATCAATAATACCTTTGAGGCTAAGAAATTCTGCTCCGCGATTTTTCTAGATGTGAGCCAAGCTTTCGACAAGGTGTGGCATAAAGGCCTTTTATTCAAGATTGGCTCTCTACTTCCAAGTAGGTATTACAATATTCTAGAATCCTACCTTGATGGTAGGAAATTTAGAGTCCGCGTTAACTCAAATACTTCAGCATCTCATCAAATCGAAGCAGGTGTTCCACAGGGAAGTGTTTTGGGCCCTTTACTGTATATTCTATTTACAAGTGACTTTCCAACATTACAATCGACCATAACAGCAACTTTCGCTGATGATATTGCAGTACTTTCAACACACATCGATGCATCTGTTGCATCAAGCAATCTGCAAAGCCATTTTAATATTATTGAGGAATGGACAAGGAAATGGCGAATAAAAATTAACGAAAGTAAATCGAGTCAATTTCGTTTACTCTCAACAAGTCAACATGCCCAAGTGTTTACTTTTATGGACGAAAAATACCAAGTAATAATTGTGTCAAATACTTGGGTATGCATCTTGATCGTAGACTGACCTGGAGAGATCACATTTGCTCAAAAGTAAAAGCGATAAAAATTAGAACTGCAGAAATATATTGGCTATTAGGACGCAAGTCAAAATTATCCCTTGAAAATAAATTATTAATTTATAAAACAGTGATAAAACCTATATGGACTTACGGTATTGAATTATGGGGATGTGCCAGCAAGTCTCATATAGCATTAATGCAGCGTGCCCAATCAAAAATACTCAGACAGATAGTTGATGCCCCGTGGTTCGTCAGTAACAAGACCATACATGACGATCTGAATATTTTATATATCGAGGAAGTAATAAGAAACTTCAGTGTCCACCACTTTCAAAAACTAGAAGCCCATCCAAATAAAATAGTTGCACAACTGCTTGAGATGCCACATTCCAGGAGGCTCAAGCGTAAATCACCAATGGATAATATCCTAATCTAGCAAATTGTTTAATGGAACAATTTCTATATTTTTTAGAGTAATCATCAAAATATGTTAGTTAATTAATTTAATTTTTTTTTTTTGTAGTATTATTATATTATTTTATTATTTACTATTATTATATATTACTATTATTATTAGTTACTATTTTATGTTATTATTTTTATTTATTCTTATTTAGTTTATTCTTTTTAGTTTATATATATAAGCAATGCAGCTCATAGAATATAAGTACTGTTCTGATTGCTGTAAAATAATAAATGAATAAAAAAAAAAAAAAATATGATTATTAATACTATAGCATTTATTATTCGTATTTTATATACAAAATGTAAGTCTTTATATATGTTTAAAAAGGTAATAAAACAAATCTAGTCAAGCCAATTTAAATGAAGAATTATCTGATGACATTTGATCGTTATCACATATTGCTAAATATTATATTAACGGAATACCCATGTTGTAATCATTTGTTTTAAATATGTAAGTGAGCTTTAGAAATTTAGAAAATTACAATGTGTTTTTGAATATTAAAAACCAAATTATTTTCAATATTTGAAAAAATAATTTTGAATTCAAATAAAAGTCCCCAAAAAACTGATCATGCTTTTTGAACCATTTTAACCGAATGCTTCGTTCTCTGAAAACGGTTAATTTTAGTATGCTTTGTATCTCCAAAATGGATGAACGGAAGTTGAAAAATTTAGTATTTTTTTCTATTTTAGTAAAGTAAAATATAGAACCAATATATAGAAAAGGTCTGTAACTAAATAAAATGAAATCTTTTTCAATTAAAAAAATGCATTTGAATGGACTTAACATATTGAAATCTAGTGACTAAAATATAATTCAGTTACATAGGTTCTAAAATAAATCAATCATTAAATATTTCTAAGAAAAATAATTATATAAATAGGTTTAACGACAAATACATCTGAAGGTAATATTTCAATATTAAATCCAAAATGTTTACTACTCTGATCTGAAGTGTTTTAGAATGTTGTGTGAGTGCAGATCGTCATTTCGTTCGTTTAACAACCTGAGTACTTCAAAAGTTTTCCTGAACGTTTAATTTGAAGCGTTCGAGTTCGTATTTATTGGAAATAGCACGGAACACGGACAGTCATTAAATTCAAAAATAACGCGGTCGGTCAAACATAAGCGAACTTTTAGGAAAGTGTATATCATTTAGATATTTTAGTGCAATTTACTGTTCTCATAAAACAAGGAATTTAATAACTTGGTACGTATAAAGTTTCTAAATGCCCAAGAGTAAAATTTAATATAATAGTTACCATGTTTCAAGTAGACAATTTCCGTAAAAATACTATGAACATAGTTGCCGGGAAACTAATAATATTTACGGAGTTTTCATTCTCGTAACTACTTTTAAATCAAGCATTTGGAATACAAATACAAACAGAACATTATATGATGAATTGAAATGTAAATTTGCATTTATCAGGTATATAGTATTATCGCAAATAGATTTTTTTAAACTTTCTTAAGAAGATTTTATATTTTCGCATAGAAAATCCAAATTAACTTATTTGTATTGATTTTAAATTATCGACGTTTGAAGTTATTTTGAAACCCATGACATCAAATCAAAAAAAGTATGTTTGTGTTTCATGGGTTAGTCCAAATAGACCTACATTACCAAAACATATTTGCACCTTTTTACTTCCGTAGGGTGAATTGTTGTAATCGTCCAAAATATCGAAATCGAAATTGAAAATTTCTCGACGTTTTGGAGGTTTCTGAACACTTTGGCATACCTCCGAAAAAATGGATTGTGTGTGTATGTGTGGGTGTTGTGTATGTATTATACAATTCCAGTCATGGTTTTGGGCGTACGGATCAACCGATTTGAATGATTCAAAAAACTTTCAGCTTGTGTTGACAAAACATTGTTTTGGGAAAAAAAAATCATTCTTTTTTTTGTATATCGAAAATAATTCAGATTTCAATTTTTCTGGCTAAAAAAAAGCTCACTTAATACTTTAAAATGAATATTTTTGAATATGCGATTCAGTCAAGTTATAGTGATCGCAAAAAAATCGAAAATGGAAATTTTATATATCTGTACGTTTCAAAGGTTTCTGAATATTTTGGCATACCTTAGAAAAATGGATGTGTATGTGTGTGCATGTGTGCGTGTGTGTGTGCGGATATAAATTTTCGTCGACGATTTAGGAACACGATCAACCGATTTGAAATATTTCAAAAAAAACATTCGATTCGTATTGATAAGGAGACGTGCTGATTAGTTTTTGGCGACGGAGGTTTAGCAGTTCCGTAATACGGAGACAAAAGTGCCAAATGGTAACTCAGTTTTTAGGAAACGAAACTTCCGATTTTAATTATTTAATTTTTTTAAACAATTTCTTTGTATCGACGAGATGAAGAACTGATTAAATTTTTGGGAAGGTCCAGCGGTTATGGACTCTCATATAAATAAGTTAAAAAAATGTCATTTAGCGTCAAAATGTGTATTTGTGCCATATTTACATCAAATTATCAGATATTTTATAGATATTTTATCAATGTGTGCACATTTTGTGTATTTTTTTTTTTGGTTCCGTACCAAGATTTTTAATTACGGGAAGTCCACCAGCCTTTGCCTCAAGGCACGATCCATGCACCCCACTAGTTACCATTGTAATCTGATACAAATTGTTAATTTTTATAACAATAAAGTAATTGTTCTATAAACAAATACATGTTTTAAATTTTTGTAATAAACCATATATAGCATGAAACAAACTTCACACCTGTTTAAATTGCATAATTATCAATTGCATAATTAGTCTTGCAAAGTAGAACATGTATTATGCTCTTTACTGCTATAAATTAATTATAAACTCCCTGTTGGAGAATTGAGTTCATTAAGTTATTTCTATTATTCTTACTAGTAGAAATGTTTAAAATATCAATTAGTTACGATTATCAGTTTCGTCAAATATGCAGTAGAATGATACTATAGAATTTACTAACCACTGAAGAAAAATATACTTCAAACGTTAATTTAAGAAGTTAATAGAAAGTATTGGATTCTTTTGTTTTAAAAACTTATCGAAGCCGAAGTAATAATGTTTTATTTCAAAACTTAGAAAAATGAAAGATCATTTCAATCAATGCAAAGTACCTACTACTTAAACCTTTGAACTTTAAAACGTTATCATTGCTTACAATTGAACCATTTACCTGAGCTATCGAAAACAACACAGCATGATTTATGCCGATTACAAGAGTACTATGATATATAGACATAACAAATTTTTAAAAATAATAATCAATTGATTGTTTATATGAAAGATATATGCAATAAATATTCTGTTTATCTCATCAGTCCATCATAATGTTTCCCCTCAGTATACATACATGTGCATACCAGTTTTATTTATGTACTTAGATATATTGCAATTTTTACCCTCCCGCATTCGACTGATGTATCTAGCTGAGAATTGTAATATATTGCTGAACAAATGGATTGATCCGCGGAATGGAATAATTTTCTCAATGGAGGATATAAAATACCAAGGTAAAGTTATCGTAAAATTTTATAAGCAGCGATCTATTACTAAGCGCCTTTGAGCTATTATTACCAGGCCGGGATAATTAATGACGGCGCTAATTCTATAGTGTTTGCTAACTCTATGTGATTACAGTAATTTTTCAACTGTAAGATATTTCACTGTTCGATTTTGCTTAATTGATTATACAAGGGATACGGCCTGAAGCACCAGTACTACATCTTTTAAGTAATTCATTGATTTATAAACCTTTCATTTATGGAAAATTATTAGTATAATTGCGATATAAAACGTTTGTGAAGATAACTTGAATTTTACTTTTAATTTGAATCATTTTAGGATGTGCATATTTTTATTCCAATGTGCTTCCAATGATTCGTTAATGGGATATGGTTATATGTAATGCTGAGGAATTTTCATATAATTTTCCATAATTATTTAATTGATATATTTGTACTTACTACTTGAGATTCCATGCAATTTTCATCGATGTTCGTAGATCTGGACAGCATTTTCCTTCACGAATTTTGCGAGTCACATTTTCAGCTGAGCACTAAAAGTTTATGAGAAATTAATAATGTGTTAAAAATAAAATATGTATTTATGAAATGTTGTAACTACTAAATTATTTACAAATCTGATATTTTGTTTACCATCTTGTTATACTAATAAAGTGAAGATATAAAAATACCACATTCGTACAAACTATACAGCTGATCAACTCAAATATATATTAATTTATCAGTGCTATTAATTTTATAAAGATCACGTAGTTACTTTTAATACATTTTAACTCTGTACATATGTACAATGCCGATTAATCCATTTTAGATTCTTCTGAATACTTTGTTCTGTCTGTAAAGCAAATGAATGGGTCTATTTTCGATTATACAATTTACGGCAAAATCACGCTTATTTCGTTCAAAATATTATTATAAGTACAATGGTTATTCTCCGTCACACGTTTTATGTAATATGGCAAAACGGCGTTACATTAAGCAGGTCCAAAAGGTCAAATAATGGATACTGAAATGTTGCACCTAACGATAACAATTGCCAGAAGCAGAACTAATGTTTCTTGACATTTGTGCCATTTAGAGGTTTTTGGCACTTGAAATATTATAAATTAGATATAGCTTGACAGTTTCGAGCCTGCCAACATGTTGATAGCCGACATAAAGATTTGTCAAAATAAAATGAGTGTATTTAGAATAATAATGAGCATACTCTTATTGGTGACGTGATTTCAGTAAATAAATCTAAAAGTCTTTAATACATTTATACAGCCTCTAGTCAAAATTCACTCAAGTTGGATTATTAAACAATTCCTTTAAAAATGTTCTATAAAATAATATGAAGTATTTGACCGTATATATGAAAATTATGGAATTTTATCATAATATAAATATGTATTTATAAAATAACTTCTAAATTTATGTTATTGAAATATTTTAGAGTGAATAATATTTTGTTCATAAAACATTGGAATTACTTAAGATTTTGCAATAACAAATTAGTTTTAAGAAAAGATTTTTGAACGCTTCACATATCCGTTAAAGATTCGATAATTCAATTCTAATTCTTCAATATTTATTATAATTGTACATTCTCATAATAATAATTAAATTTCATACTTTTGAAAATTATCAGCATTACATGTTTATTAGATTATATAACTCAATAATAGTATAAAACCATTAGTTAACTTTCAATGTTTCAAGTATTTAATATTTTTAAATTATTACAAAAATGTAGGTACTGTCAAAATAGGTGTAAGTGGTATTTTGCCTCGGGAAAAATAATCGGTTTAATTGGACAACAATATATTAATCTACGAGAGATTTAAAATTTTTCCGAAGTGTTAAAAAGAATCGTATGCGGAAATATAACAAATTCTTTAATTTTGTATGAACATTAACCCTCCGTCGGGCGCAGTCCAAATATGTACAGAATCGGGCGCAGTGTATCTCACAGATACAGATTATAAGTATATTGACAGAAGGCTTATAGTTTTATATATTTTTATTTATTTTGCGTTTTTACAATGCTGAATATGTATATTATGTGTAAACAAAAACAAAATATATATTAGATCAATATTATTTTCATAATATAGCAAAATATAAAAATCCGTACATGCGCTCAAAATGCTAGACGCACAAACCTTTCTTTTTCTGAAATGAATAATGTAATTAATTATAATAAAAAAATTGTCAGCTTATATTGGAATGTTTATACAAAGACTATATAAACAATTAGGATAGTAAAAACTTAGTGTTTTTTGTCATTTTGTACGTGAAATAGAATTTGGCTTAGTGCGTTTTTTTTAAACAAAATTGCTACTGGTAAAATATGCGAAGTTCAAAGACAATGTAATATGGACGAATAAATAGTAGATATAAAATAACGAGGCTACTACGATAAAATGCATACTGAGAAAATGCTGGCCCTGTATCTGTCAGATCGGCTGCGCCCGACGGAGGGTTAAACTTATTTTTAACAAACGAACACGCGTATTCTATGCTATTAGAACGTGACTCATTTTCCAAACTTTTGTATTTTTTATAATTAAATACACTTGTAGGTAGATTCTGAGAGATCATATAATAATTCATGAAAGTCGCCAATTTTTTTTTATTCAACAATGCATTATGAAGTAACTTCCCGGCGGATTGTAACGAAAAATTAATAAACGTGAGTTCTTGAGGAATAAAATCAAATGGCTTTTAAAATATTGATATCGGCTTACCCGTTTTTGAACAAACGCCGACGGATAGTTAAATTATGTTTCACAAGCAGTTACATATACACTTTCTTATTTTGGTGTCAAATAACACTTGAATACTTGAAACAGTAGTACATACACCTTTTCTTATTTTGTCTAAAATAAGATTTGAAACGCTGAGAGTACAAAATAATAGTAATAGCAAAATGTAGTACAAAACTACAGTAATTAGATTTTCTGGTGATAACAAACATTGTGTAAGTTAAACAACAAGATAAATTATAAATTAATTTTGTGAAACAATAAATAAAATCTAAACTCAAAAACTGATTTCCAACGAAAATATTTCAAACTAATTCTAATTCTATTCATAGACTAATGTTCTATGAAAGATCTCTGACACTACCAAATCCAATCACCAGTACGAGGGTTATTTGTAAACCAGTAATATCTGTATGAAGATTTAAAATTTTTAAGTTATTGGCAAATTGGATTATTTCATTGAAAGATAATTATAATAAAATAACAGTTTTTATATCAATAATAAACTAGCATTATAAAGCATAAGCACAAAACAAAAACTGTCTGCGAATAAAAACGTGTTCACTACCTCTTCCAGCAACGACAATTAATTTAAGTTTTATCTTTCGCAGAGACCACACGATATGCAGATATATAACCAAAATTGCATAATGCAATATGTTTTTTCTAAAACAAACAGTAAACAATATTCTTTTGTTGAAACGAGCAAAAGTCAGCACATAAAATACATGCTCGCGAGTTGTGTACAATGAGCTCGACGACCATATAATTCTATTACCTTTTTTCTATTTATTTTGTACGTTTTGAATGAGGTCATGAAAAACAGGCAGAGCATTCGGGAGTTTACTATAAAAACACACACTCTAATTTGTAGTTAAACCCGTGACTGTAGAAATAGTAAAGCGATGTAATGTATACAAACATGCATAGGCGTATGAAAATTTTATTTTGAGAGTAACAGTCAGTGCTGGATTTACAGTAGGGGCAATCAGGGCTACTGCCCAGGGCGGCAAATTTTGGGGGGCGGCAAAATTTGGATAGTGAGAAAAAAATTCTATACAATATAATCAACTTTTTTAACAACATTTTTTATTTCAAGAAATATAATTAACAAAACATAATACGATTGCAATGCAAAATTTGGGTTGAAATAAACGTTAACTAAAATTTATTATTTTGCCTAGCCTCCCTCTCCGAACGTAAATTATCAAATTGGTTATTAAGTTATCAAATTTGGCAATTTGGCTAATATAAAGATCCGTAAACAAGGTGAAAGTTTAAGAAAAATATGTTCTTTAGTTCTCGAGACCTCTTAAAATGACGTATTTGTGCACTTCCAAGCTTATGGCGTCGAAAAAAATTTAAACTAGTGACTCATGGCATTTTGCCTTAAAACAAATTACTGAAACATCCCTTACTGAAAATTACATTTTATAAAGAGCTTCAAATTTTATTGAAAAATGAAAAAAAGACTTCTAAAACACATTTTTTGTATTTTGAAATTTTTCGAAAATTACGAACTTTTTACTAAGCAATCGCGCTACGTACCTGTTTCAGAGGAGAAATATCGAAACGCAATTACCATTTTTCGTAATTGCCTGTACCAAAAGCTAATCAGCACGTCTCCCCATCAATACAAATCTAATATTTTTTAATTATTCAAGTCGATTTCGAGAACACGGATCAACCGATTCATGATTCAATTCCTATTGATAAGGACACGTGCGATTAGTTATTGGTCAAGGCAGGTCCAACTGTTTTGAAGATACGGGCCAAAATGCCAAAAATGATAATTCAGTTTTTGAGAAAAAAGCGACCAATAACATTCAAAAAAATTTACAGAATAAATAACTGCTAAAATTTATGGGGGGCAGGTTTAGCGGTTTCGATGGTCCAATAAAAAAATTTGAAAAAGAAACATTTGACGGACAAAAGTGATCATAAGACATAGACACACACAAGATATTATAATAATAAGTATAAATTTTGTTTACATTATATAAGTTCTGTAACTTTGTTTATCCGTTAGACTGCGACGCGGCGCTTACGCGCTTCTATATTTTATTCCTCGCAGCTGAAGCAGCGCGATTGCTTTAAAAAAAAGTTCGAAAGTTCGTAAAATTTCAGGAATGGGGCGGCATTTTTGTCAGTGCCCCGGGGCGCCAAATTTCTAAATCCGGCCCTGGTAACAGTTAAATATTTTACCTCTATATCTGAATGTTAATGTTTATAAAAATCATTATGTGTGCCTATTGTAAATTTCATGCAACATGCCTAAAGAAAATATGCTACTTACAAACATTTACTTTAAATCTAAACTCACGTTGTCGGCATAATAATTAATGATTCCTACTAGAGAATACAATACCGGTATACCGGTATACGGCCGGTTAATAACACCGGTATTTACCCTAAAAATACCAGTATTTTCGGTATTTTTACATAAGCGCTGATTGATACATATTATATTCAAGTTCAAATTTCTCAAAACAAATTTATCTTTAAATTCCATAATCGGATAAACAGCTATATCTTTAAACGATTCTATAGGATAAACAAATGTCAAAATCTTAA
This sequence comes from Ctenocephalides felis, assembly GCF_003426905.1. NCBI lineage: Eukaryota > Metazoa > Arthropoda > Insecta > Siphonaptera > Pulicidae > Ctenocephalides > Ctenocephalides felis. The sequence goes on from NW_020537758.1 coordinate 53,562,758, forward strand.
CTCGTCATTAAACTGAATATATTGAACTGAATTTATTGAACTCGTCATTAAACTGAATATATATAATTTATTGAGTACTTTTCACCAAAATCAAACATATGAGTATGAAAGACCAGAAACATATAAAAGGTTATATTACATTATTATGATAAACTATATTGTCCGTGATCGATGTGTTAAATTTTATTTAATTAAATTATAATTTAATTATATTTATAGTAACACGATATGAATAGCAATTAGTAAAGCAATAAATATATTTATTGCTTTACTAATTGCAATAAATATATTTATTGCTACTATTTATTTAAAATACTAATCAGCTTATCTCCCTATCAATAGGAATCGAATGTTTTTTGAACCATTCAAATCAGTTGATCCTTGCGCCTGAAAACGTGACTGGAATTTTGTATCCATACATACATACACACACACACATTCATTTTTTTGAGGTATGCCAAAATGTTCAGAAACCTTCAAAACGTCGAGAAATGTAAAAAATTTCGATTTCGATTTTCGGCCCATTACAATAACTTACCCTACGGGAAGTTAAAAATTGTCAAATTACCGGTATTGAAAATTGTGTCGGTATTGCATTTCCTAATTCCTACCTATTAAAGAAGGGTAAAAAAAAAAACAGTAAAACAGCAATAACTAATAAATAAAAATAGTTGTCGACTTAGTATCGACAACTCGCATCACTAAAGGGGATCATCACATATTCTGATGCCATAATGTGTCGACAGCTTCTATTTTCCCAGAAAAATACTTCAAAATTAGAAGAATAATAATAATACATTCGAATTAGGAGAAGAACTTTTTCTTTAAATAAAAGGTTTCAGCATATAAAATCCATATAGGTCCAAAGTAGACGCAGGCAACGTGTTAACACTTTAATTTGTTAAAACTGACCTCCAAATGGCTCAAATGTCAAAAATTAGTTCTGCTCCTCGTATAGTATTTTATATGTGCAAGGCTAGTACATTTTCTCATTTTGAACTCGTTATTTTTATGTTGTCAGATGACAAAAGGTAGTACTTTTAGGGGCAACTTCTTCGATAAAATGGAAACGAATGGTAACATCTTCGAATGAATTGATAGTAACAAACTGTCAAAAACCACATATTTTCTATGCGATCAGGCATTTTACATATAAAACCTTAACTTTAGGTATGTGTTATCAATGAGATATCATAAAAGTGCACTTGTGATAAAATTGTTACATGACGTTTATGCGTTTTGTAGGTTAGGTTTTATGTGTAAAACGCATGATTGCACAGCAAATAGTTCACTTTTTGACAGTTTGTCACTACCAATTCGTACAAAGATAGACTAGTGAATAGTGTTACTATGATATTTTCATAGTATTGAAGAATTGGTTCTGTAATCGAGTTATCTAAATAGCTATAAATCTGACAATGAGTTCATATTGATTAAATAATCGATCATTTTACGTATTGGATAGTTTTGTTTTCTGTATTTTTTTAACAACAATCAGAACCTTATATCCTATGAGCTGTTGGGTTGAAACTTGTCCTTACTTCGTATTTTTTAGATGGTAACCCAATGGTTACCATCCATATTTGATGATTTTGTTATTAGAATTAATCTAATAGGGCTAACATTTTATTGGTGCAGCAACGCCGGGCAAGGGCTATTTTCACTTGGAAACATATTGATATCTATATTTCCAAGTGAAAATCGTTGTCACTGCCGCCTGACAACAGGCTGTTCGAAGTGAGTTTCGAACCCGGGACTTCTGAATCAGGTCCCGTCGCTCTTAATCGTTTATCTACGGGCGAGCCCATTGGATAGTTAATGCTTCAACTTTCCTTAAGGCAAAGTACCACATGCACGCAGTTTGGTTTTTGCGCCATTTTGTGTTACATCATTATATGAACTATGGAATTCGATGAAAACACTTTATAATACCATGTCTTCTGTATTTATTGGTCTCTATGTAACGCGATACAAATTACACAAATTGTACTAATTCTGAGTTTTTTTCAGCGTGGTTTATATACAACCGTGATAGCCGGTTTGTACAAAGTTAAATCCGACTTTCTTATAGCGCAATTCAGCTATTATTCACCGCGTTGTAGGAGGATTAACTATATAGCAATAATTAATAAGTTAAATCTAGAACTTACCATTTTATTTGCAAATATTTATGTTAAAATCACACACACAAACACACGCGGCGACCATCGACTACGACAAAAGGGTACTCGGCACAATTAACACGACGACGACCGACAACCGACGACAGAGGACCGACAACCTTCCACTTCGAGCGCCGCCCGATAACTGATTTTGCATTATTTTTGACGATTTATTTACCCTATCAAGGTATTGCCATATTTGGACATAAATCCAATGTATGACGTCACCGCACAAAGGCGCTATTTATGAATTGAATACATAATATTGCTCTCAGAAAGCAAAAGAACGAAATAAATAAAGTCTTCATATTTTGCGCAAGGATTTAATTTAGAATTAATATATTAGGCGTTAGTGACATTTTGCTTTGATAATGGATGATAATAAATATAAAACTAAATTATTTAAAAAGCACGTACGACCAACAGAAGTTTATTTTCTTAGCTCAAATTAGTATAACATTTTTTTGTTAATTTTATTTATGTTTTGTTATTTGTTTAAGTCGTTTTCGTAGTAAATGTCCTCTATTTTATTTTATACTTATTTTTATATTTTATGTTATCCATATATTATGGTTATTTGGTATAGGTTTTGAATACATCTATTTTTTTTAACATTTTATTTTGCACTATGCTATTATTTTATGAATGATTAATATATATTATGTCATGTTTTGTAGTTTTATCCTCTAACACCGGGACTCAAAACGTATAAAAGACTTGTTTGCAATAAAAGTTTTTTCTACCGCTTCTTAGTTTTCCTTTTAAATATAATATTTTCAAACAATTATTTTGTGATTATGAAAAGAAGAAAAAAAAAACTTTTTCTCCAAAAAAAAGTTTTTTTTTTTTCTTCTTTTCATAATCACAAAATAATTGTTTGAAAATATTATATTCAATATTATTTGAAATTATTATTGTTTGAAAATATTATATTTATATTATTTTGTGATTATGAATTATTGCTGTCAGTTTCATCTAAATATGACAGTAGTATAAAGTTTTCATTATCATGTATATTTAAAATAATTTGTTTATATGCATGCTTATATGATTTCATTTGTGATTGGATTTTAGCAAAGATCAGTGTAGCCGTTTTTTGAAAATACTAGAGTTTTTAATATCAATAAAATTTATGATCTTTAATTACAGATATTATGAATTTATTTGAAATAAATCGAATCTAAATTGCATTGCTTAGATTTTAGTAAAAGGAAAACTTTATATTCGAAATTAAGAGTAGTAAATATAATCTGAACAACTAAATCCCAATTCATAGTGATTATGTAGATTATTTACACATATCAGAAAGTTCATGCATAACGTTGTTTACACCTAATTAAGTTTATTTTCGTGTTATAAAAATGTATTTGATTTTGGTATGGTCAACAATGATCAGTAAAAGGCGCTAAATAATTACAACTTTTTTCTCAAGTCCAAAGCGTTTTATGATGCTATTATTTGTTAATGCCATTAATTTTATCATTATGCAAAATATCATCAAAATCATCAAAAAAAAAATTCAACAAATAATTAGAAACAAATGGCGCGGCATAACCTATTCAGAATAATTCAGAACTGATTCCCGAATTCTCAGAATCTGTTTAGGATTTGTGCGAAAAGGATGATGAAACTTTATCTAGCATTTTTTGCTAGTTTCAAATAAAAAGCTTGGCTGATCACCTCCCCAAACGAATCAACATGAGGTTATTTCAAATGGCTTTTAAATTTTTGTAGTTCGTGCTGCCGTTTCTGAGACGATTGGGGTTATTTTGACTCATATTGATATATACACAAATATGCCAATTTCAAATTTGTTGTTCAATTTAACGATTTACAATGGCTTAAAACGTCAAGAAAGCAAAAATTAGCATTTTGAAATTTTCGCGAAAATAAACCTCTCATTCAGTTAATAGTTTAGTATACATAGCTCTTATTAGAAGAAAATTGTTAAAAATAAAAAAAAATCTCTAATATTTAATAGAATACCTATATATGTATGTATATAACTATATATTATACTATATATCAGTATATCAGTTCATCGACTGCTTACTACTAGTATAGATCTATTGCGTAATACTATCAATTTACTGTGTACACTCACTATCTACACAACCGACTGAATATACCATTTATATATGAAATTATAAAAAAGCAAGCTAGGAAATTTTCGGAAAAATGCAAACATAGTAATATCCCGACTATTACGGATATTGGATCTATAACTCAAGATATGTTTTTATATAACAATTACAACCTACCGACAGTCATTCTTAATAATTAACACTATGAGCCACCTCCAAAAATCAAGAGTTGTGATTTTCTTACCATTATCAATTTAATTTACTTAATTTGTACAATCAATAATGTTTCAAATGTTATAATTTATCAATGAATTGTATTAGTATATCAGATATACAAAATCTTATATACTCACTTTTTCTTTCACGTAATATAATATGGAACAAATAAATCTTTTTAAACAAACAAACTATATATATACAATGAATTTATTTCTTAGTATAATTGAGTATCCCACTGTAAACATAAAATTTGCAAAGAAATCTGTTTACCGAAAACGGTTTGGCAAGGCAGAACAAACGTATCTTAATTATTAAGCCAGAGATATATATTCTTGATTCGCTTTGCAAATATTATACATTTCTTTCATTCTTTTGGGCTTTTTAATTAAATTCATAAAAACAAAAAAAGAGATATTATGGTTACGCAAACGTGCATTGTTGTATTTAAAATGAAGAAATGCACAGATGGCAATACTTTATTAAAAATGAGATAGAATGTGAAATGATAAATGTAATAATAGATATTATTGTTATTCTAGAACGTATGTGGAATTCTGCAGAATATATTAAGATGACGATAATTTTTTAATAATAATAATATTTTTAATATAATAATTTTAATTTTTTAAGTCCATATTTAAAATTATTTACATTGTATTTTTTTATATAAATGCTTTATGATTTTAATCAAAATTCTCAGAAATACGAATCAGATGTTTTTATTATAATTAAGTTTAGCTTATAAAAATAACGTTTATTCAATAGTTCATTTCATTCATTTTTTTTTAACAAATACAATGTTATTTTTCAATTCATGGTATTTGGACTCTTGTGAAATTTACGATCACACAATGCTTAAGAGATCAAAATTTATATGTATTCGTTTACGATCAGAGAACTCAAATATGTTCGATATGTTTTAATTAAACAGAATGAAATACCTTATATGAGTTAACTGAACATATTGCTTTTGATGTGTGCACAGTATAAAAGCTACTGCTACGAAGAAACAAATGTGTATTTGTGATTTAAATTACATTCTATATAATACATGAGAATTCCTGAAATTATTAAATGATTTAATTAGTAAGACTCAGGTGAACCGATTTCGTCATGGAATATTTAATGCAAATGAATTTGCGAAACGTAGCCGATCGCCTACCTTCGAATATGGGGTTTAATTTGCTTTTCGATATATGAAGATTAATATATAGATGTAGATTCAGAGCAAATATTTGGAATATTGAAATTAATCCATGTACATATTTCAACTGCATTTGGAGAGAAAATTATTTTGATATGATTTGAAAGAGATATTGGTCGCTGTTATCTTTATTGTTAGTCGTTCCATATTTGCAAAATACTAAATACAGATATTTTAAATTATAATAAATATAAAATTATTTGATATAATGAATTTGTTTAATTTCAGCTTAATGTGGTGATAGTGTTTTGCTATGAAAAAAATATGTTCACAATTTAAACTTTATATGCTGTTTGTAGGTTTGAAGAATATTAAAATGCTGTTACTCAGATTGCCAATTTTGTTTCACTAAGTATTTATAAAACTCATACCTTTGATTTGTATCAGAAACTTTCAGGAGAGAATAATACATAAATAAAGTTAAAGATAGTCGATATGTAAAAAAGTATCAGAAATCTTAAATTATATGAAAAGAACATATATTTTTGGCAAATTGATTATAAATTATATATTTATCACTAAAAATATGGATAATATTTAAAAACAATATTGTAAATAAAATCATACTTCAAATATGACATGATCGGTTTGTCATTGTAATTAGTATTTAGAAATGAACCTTCATCAGATAAATGAAGTAATTGCTGATTAATAAATTCTATAATATTCGTTCACGCAGTGGATTATGTTAAGCAACGCCTAAACAAATATACAACTTTACTCGTCATGTAATTATGTTTGAAGAACTTCATGCAATTAAAATTTACATGTATTCATTGGCTGCTTGTTTTTTTTTTTACTTTTTCGCTGGCGATATAATCTCATTCTTTGAACACCTGTAATTTCTGCCTTTCCTAAAAAATATTTTCCATTTTAATAACTTCAAAGATTTATAGAAACTACAAATAATTTAAAAATAATTTCTAATCAATAAACTAACGTTTAGTACACGGCACAACTCTTTAATATGTTTTATTATTTTTAAGGAACAGGGTAAAATATTTTTCTGATTCAGGCATTTTTCATTAAATCAAGATTTGTACTGCGATGTAACTTTAAAATGCCTATTCATCTATGCCGATTTCCTTGTTGATATCGGTTCGCATACAACGATGATGCCGGTACGCATTCAACGACAGATCTCTATTCACATACACGATGACTAATCATAATCGATCCGTATTAAACGAGTTCATTTGACAAAACTAATAATTGTGTCAAATACTTGTATGCATGTTTGGGTATGCATCTTGATCGTAGACTGACCTGGAGAGATCACATTTGCTCAAAAGTTAAAGCGATAAAAATTAGAACTGCAGAAATATATTGGCTATTAGGACGCAAGTCAAAATTATCCCTTGAAAATAAATTATTAATTTATAAAACAGTAATAAAACCTATATGGACTTACGGTATTGAATTATGGGGATGTGCCAGCAAGTCTCATATAGCATTAATGCAGCGTGCCCAATCAAAAATACTCAGACAGATAGTTGATGCCCCGTGGTTCGTCAGTAACAATTTTATATATCGAGGAAGTAATAAGAAACTTCAGTGTCCACCACTTTCAAAAACTAGAAGCCCATCCAAATAATATAGTTGCACAACTGCTTGAGATGCCACATTCCAGGAGGCTCAAGCGTAAATCACCAATGGATAATAATATCCTAATCTAGCAAATTGTTTAATGGAACAATTTCTATATTTTTTAGAGTAATCATCGAAATATGTTAGTTAAGTTAATTTAAATTTTTTTTGTAGTATTATTATATTATTTTATTATTTACTTTTATTATATATTACTATTATTATTAGTTACTATTCTTATGTTATTATTTTTATTTATTCTTATTTAGTTTATTCTTTTTAGTTTATATATATATAAGCAATGCAGCTCATAGAATATGAGTACTATTCTGATTGCTGTAAAATAATAAATGAATAAAAAAAAAAATAAAAAAAATTGACAAAACTAGAAACATGATCTTTTAAGTCTCCGATCATCAGCCTTCTTTTTTCACGCCGCCCACATCAGGCCTCCCACTGCATATAATTAGTTTTTGTTGTTTTTACTAAAATTCCAACATTTCTAACATCTGAGTTTACAAATTTATCAATTATGAAGTACGTAACATATCTGTATCATCCCGAAATTGAAATCTTGATCGCCATTCAACTTAGGAAACGTATATAGGTACGGATCTCACGCTCCAAAACAATATTCCATAATCTCAGAAATCAATACTATCCTAATACAAAGCTGATTCCCATCAGCGACGTGTCGTTGATTGTGAGAAGATCCGAAGGAACAACAAAGATCATAAGACAAGCATAAGGTGTTTGGTGTTCGGTGGATCACTACCTTACCACCTTCTCCTCCCTATGATAACGGCTATGATGCCTTGCCAGTCTAATCTAACAGATTGCTATCTCAATTCAAGAATGCCCAAACTTAGGCGACTGAAAAAAAAGCAGAGACAAAATTGTACAAAACATTTATTTTTAACTTTCCGTAGGGCAAGTTATAGCAATTGCAAAAAATAGAAAATGAAACTTTTTATATATCTTTACGTTTCAGAGGTTTCTGAACATTTTGCCATACTTTATATAAAATGGATGCATTTGTGTGTATGTGTGTGTTCGGATTCAAATTTTCGTCGACGATTTCAGGAATACCGATCAAGCGATTTGAATAATTAAAAAAACGTATTGATAAGGAGACGTGCTGATTAGTTTTTGGCGAAGGCCCAAAAACGGTAACTCAGTTTTTAAGAGAACGGAGCATCCGATTTCAATAACTCAAACAACATTTTACTTGTATTGACAAGATGAACAACTGATTAAATTTTTGGTAAGGTAGGTCCAGCGGTTATGGACTCTCAATAAAAATAATTTAAAAAATGTCATTTGGCGATCTAAAATGTTTATTGGGCATATGTACATCAAATTATCAGATATTTTATAGAGATTTTAATAATGTGTACAAATTTTATGTTCCGTACTAAGATTTTTAACTGCGATACAGAAAGTTCCAGCAATTCGCCTTAAGGCATGATGCCATGCACCCCACTAGTTATATTTATGGAGATTAGTACAAAGATTTATTTCATCAAAACAGCGCTTTTTGTTATAACAGTTTTAATTTCCTTATTAAAGTTAAGTTCGTTTTTTTCTGATTGGTTAATTTTATATTTTCTCGTTTCAAGTCATTCTGACAGATCTAAAAATAAACCAAAATAATGGGTATAAGCACCACAATCATTTATAACGATTTTTATCATAAGTCATTGATACTAATAATATTTAACCCAATACAACATAAACAATTAAATATAGCTTATGAATAAAATATAACAATCTAAACCAAAAACATAACTTTTTAAAAAAAAATAACAAAAATTCTTTGTGAAATCTTTTCTTTTACCTATTCTTTTTTATTCGTATTTTGGCTTCATTAAGTTAGATTTTTTTATTTGTTTAATCTTCATCCAAAAATGACTTTTTAAAAATAATTTATCACTATGACTGAGCTAAATTATCTAAGTAAGCAAAAACTAGTTGCTGGTAAATAACTACTAATGATCAACTTACAGCAAAATAACAAACAAAGTGATCTATGTGTGTACGATTACCAGTTATGAATAAAATAATTCGAATATGAGAACTTACTCTTGACTCTTCAAAACCAATTTTCCCTTTTGAACTCTATGACGACTGTTACTACCGTGCCCTGGCACAACCGTACCTAGTCTCCCCTAAAATGTTTGCTAGTTTCATATCTCACACCCTGTAATTATGGTATTGTTTGCAATTGTTAATAGGGTATCTAATAATTATTAATTATAAAATTGTATTTTTTTTCGAATTGATGACATTCTCCAAAAACTCTTTGGGAATCGTGTTGTTTATAACAGATACAGCAGCAAATGTGCGAAGACAAGAGAAAACGCGTTGTTTGAAGCATCACGCACGGAATGACGCCGGCCCAGAAACTAATAGAATCGATAAGATCGAACCTTCATGAATAGAAATTTGTGATACAATCACTTAAGCACTTAAGGCTAATACTTGCATAAGTTTGAAGTCGAAAAAAATAAAGTTTTCATTTTTGTATCTCCTTGCGAGGTAGGTACATATAATATGCAGTTAGAACACTAAAGTATGAGAATATGAAGATGCTATCAATTTTTTTTAAAACTATTTTTGTTATAGCCAACCAAAAGTCTACCACCAGTTCCAAAACTAGAAAAGCATAATAGCATTATATTAATACTTTAACTATACAATTTTAAAATACTTGGCAAAAGATGTGTAACCAGCCATGGCCTTAAATTTTACGACTACAAACTCAAAGAAAAACGAACAACGGAAATTTTTTAACAAAAGTATTTTTTTGCGTTATAGTTTTTATGGTCTTGAGCACTCTTATTTAGATTACGATCCAAGAAAATGTATGAAATTAAAAATTAAAAATAACATAGTGGCCCCTCATACCCGTGGATATCTTCTTTCACTTCTACTATGGGATCAAAAAACCTCGTGCAATATTTAGAAAATTTTTACTGAAAATAGTTCAAAAGTTGGCAGTTTTATATGCGTTATTTGTGGTGATGAAGTTGGTTCGATTTTTACATTATTATCACTAAAAGTTAAATTCGACATTTTTGCTGCTTCCTTCCCTAGTTATGAAGCAGAAATCATTGTCCAATTATCATGTATGTTGTTTGTGTTGCTATCTATCAAAAATAAAGTATATATTAACAACTCTAAATAAAATAACTATAAAAATAATGTATCGTTTAAGATATAGCGGGATACAAAATTTAAAACACTGTTTATATTGAGCATACTTCATGCAATTTAATATCCAGATCTTGAGAACCCTTGAGGAAAAATTATTAGAAATAAATATTTTCAAATAACATAAACAATTCTACTGTCATTTACATTTCCCTTGTTTCAATTTGCGAAGTCTTTGCTTTTCCATTTTCCAAAACTTTAGACCTGGACGTTTTCGAGCTTTCACATTTGCTGCCACCAGGGCAAGTTCATCTACAGTGTTATCTTTAACATATTGAGCACTTGCTAAACGCACTGATGAATGAGATGGAATATACCGATCTTGAAGCACAATACCTTCCAATAAATTTAATTCTTCTTCACTTCTCTGAAAATAAACAACCTATGAAACCAAAGTACGAGAAAATATATACGCTTCTAAAAGATTAATTAATATGCACTCCTGCAGACATGCCAAAACATTGCAGAAATTAGTTGCATTGGTAATCTAAGTGAACAAGACCAGGAAACGCCAGAAATTATAAGATAATTTACAAGATCACAATGTTTTATATTTGCATTCAGCTTTGAACCTAATACTCAAAAAAAAAAATCATATGTCGCACACCCAACATCTTTTTTATTTCCTATGTCCAATATTAATTTGTTTATGTGAACAGACAAATACTAATTGAGAGATTCAGAAAATTAGAAATTCCACAAAAAGCACATAAAGAATATTTTTGAAAATTAAATTGAAAGTTAAGGATCTTGCTAAAGTCATCTTTACCCAATTTTTTACCATTTTTATTGATCGTATTACAATTTCCTAAAAATCACCAATACTAGTTGGAAAAAATAACTACATGCTGTAAATTTTGCTGTGAGTTTAATAGTAATTATGTGTTTATTTGCATTTTACATTAAAACCTACCTTTTCCTCAAAAACCCATTGATGTTTTTGCTCGTACATCAACTTAGCCTTTTCTGCCGATAATGGCTTTTCAAAATTTATTTCTTCCAATTTCTTCAATTTATTTGCAACTAGCTGAAGCATGGTCAATGGATTGGGTGGTTCCTCGAATTCAGGTATACTTTTTAAAGGTTTTTTACTCACTTCTCTAAATGCAGAAATCATTTCTGCAAGTCCTGCATTTTCTTCTGAATTATTGATATTTTCTTCGGTAAGGCTGTATGTGAAAGGTTTCGTTATTACAAATAAAAATGAAGTATAACTCTAGTGCTGTAAAGAGGGGCTTAGATGATCCACGGTTACAAAGGTGCAACCACAATTTCTCAAAAACAAGTAAAGTTGATTTTTTTAACAAGAATATTTCAATTAAGAGTGCAAAAGATGTATCACCACTCGTATTCTTTATTCATACAAAGTTACTATCGGGAAATAAACGACAATGTTTAAAAATCTATCCATAACAAAAGTATTTTCTTACGTTGTTATTTTTTTAGTTGTGAGTACTGTTAGTTTATTGATTTTTTTATGTCCTATGGAAGCTTACATTCTTCTTATATTACTATTTAAGTTAATGAGTTCACTAATATGGTTTTGTAGTATATTTCTAAATATTTTTAATGTTACATTTCTGAGTTGTATTAACATAGAAAATCTTAAACGATCAAAATTGGTATAAATAATTTGCAAAGTGTAAAATTACTACATTCTAGAAATACTCTACTTACCATACTGGTTCCAAAACTGATAATAGATTCTGAACTCCCTGTCGAACATTTATAATCCATTGAGCTATATTTGATGATTTTTGCTTAAAACGTTTATGTTTTTGTTTCTGAAGTTTTGTTTCATTCAAAATTAATTTTATTTTTTCTAATTGTTTAATTCTTTCTTGATTATAATCATGTTTGACTTGCATAAGCGTTATGTTAAGCCCTATCATTTTTTTGTCTAATTTTTTCTTTAATTCTAGCTGTTGTTCTTGATAGTCTGCTATTCGACTGCTCAATATTTTTTGTTGTACCAACTGCGGATAAATTTCAGCAATCCTTCAAAATAAAATTATATTTGATGTAAATAGTTTGTTAATATGTTACGTAGTTATAGAATTTATTAAAACTCTCCTTTGATAATTCAGGTTGTTGGGTTATAATTTAACCCTTGTAGCTGTGGATTGTATTAAACACTGATTTGTTGATATATTATGTGTTTGTTGCAGTTCTAAATTACATTCACTGATTTATCACTAACATAAGTTATAATGAAAAAAGATATATTTATTAGTTATTTATTATACATGTTGTTTTGCGGAGTTTACTTTTTGAACTAAACAACTAGTTTCCATTAAAACACTCCGTTGTATAAAGACAGTGGCTTTTCATAGAATTTAAATTACTAGTCAGCAATTTGCAATATCTGTTTAAAACACAATACACAAACAACTCTATCAACATAGTATTGTTGAATTTAATTATTTAACTAGCTGTAAGTGGAATTCTGTCTTAAGGCAATTAGGGCATCGTGCCTTAAGGCAAATTGCTGGAACTTCCCGTACCAAAAATTATTATTTTTTTTTTAAAACGATTAACATTTTTGAAAAAAAATTACTTTGAAAAAATAAGATTTTTGAGAAACTATAAATTGGACAAAAAATTAGTTTTATTTTGAAAAAAAAAATTTTTTTTTTAAAAATTTTTTTTTTAAAAAAAATTGTTTTTTTTGAAAAAAATTTTTTTTTCTTTATTTTGACATATTGTGGAAGATCTGAACTTTTTTTCAAAGCAATCGTACTGCTTTAACTACATAGGGACAAAATATAAAGCGCGTAAGCGCCACGTCGCTGTCTAACGCATAAGCATTGGTACGGAACCGATAGGAATGTTAACAAAATGTATACTTATTGTTAAAATCTCTATAAAATGTCTGATAATTTGATGTGCATATGTCTAATGATCATTTTTGACCGCCAAATGGCTCATTTTTTTACTTTTTCCTCTATATCTCCGAAACCGCTAGACCTACCTTCATGAAAGTTGTATCGATTCTTCATCTTGTCAATACAAATAAAATGTTTTTTGAATTATTAAAATCGGACGCTCCGTTCTCTTAAAACTGAGTTACCGTTTTCGGAACTTTTTGCCCCGTATCTTCGGAACGGCTTGACCTGCCTTTGCCAAAAACTAATCAGCACGTCTCCTTATCAATACGGATCGAATGTTTTTTGAATTATTCAAATCGGTTGATCCGTGTTCCCGAAATCGTCGACGAAAATTTGTATCCGCACATACATACACACACATACATACATACATACATACACACACACATACACACACACACACACACACACACACACATACATTCATTTTTTCTAAGGTATGCCAAAATGTTCAGAAACCTCTGAAACGTAAAGATATATAAAAATTTTCATTTTCGATTTTTTTGCGATTACTATAACTTGCCCTACGGGAAGTTAAAAATTTATTGTATAGGTTTTCATACGTCATCATAGAAATCGTTCCACTTATATAATTACCTTACGTCTGATTACTTAAAAATTAATTTTTACGTTTTCATATTTCAGATTAATATTTCTAAATTGATTTGTCATCCTAACCTACGGGCAAATATTGAACATATAATTTTCTAATGATAATGAAAAGTTTCACCTTTCAATTCCTAAATTGTTTTGAATCGTCTCCAATGCAGCCTGGGCTGATTCTAATTCTTTTTTGAGGTCATCAATTTTATATTTTAGATAGTCGTCTTTCTCCTGTTTCCGTTCACTTGATGTTAATAAAGGAGTCTTTTCAGTAAAGCGTTTTAAAAGTTCTGCACCCGCTTTTAAATCTTTATTTCTTTGTATGAGATTTTTTCGTATATTAATTTCCAATTGATGAAATTCCAGTGTAATGTCATCAACGCTTTCGGTGACCAATTGACCCATCTCAGTGACAACTATCAACATTTTTCCTTGTGCTTTCGCATCATTCTCTAAGCAGTCGATTGCGCAATCATAAAACATGTTATCTTTTCGCAATATTGCAAGAATCTAGGAAATTTTAATTTTTATATGAATATAATATTTTCAAGATTGATCCTATAACATACAGAGTGTTCCAGAACTCAACGTCAAACCGAAACGGAGTGATAGTATTTTTGGGTTTTAATTTTTCACTCAAATTTTTTCAAGTATTTTACCATTTTACACTTTTGATGGTGCTAACTTTCAATGAAACTTGTCAATATTTTTGAGTTTTGAATTCAAAGTTCAACAAAAAGTCTGAATTATTTAAGGCTCATGTATTTCAAACGTGAGTTATTTTTTATATTTTTTTTAGAGCAGCTACTACTCAATACTAGAGAATACAATACCGGTATACCGGTATACCAAAATACCAGTATACCGAAGTACTGGTATACCGCTGTAATATTTGGCGGTATTAATACCAGTATTTACCTTAAAAATACCTGTATTTTTGTTTTTTTTGTTATATAAGCGTTAGTTGATACATGTTCGACTCGAGTTTGAATTTCTCGGTACAAATTTATCTTTAAATTCCATAATCGCAGTATAAACAAAGTATAAACAAACTATAGTATAAAAAAATCTCAAAATATTATCTCAGCTCATCATCAAATTGAATATTCATTGCTTTCCAAAGGGCTTCATATCTTGTCTAATTGTAAGTAAATAGCATCGGATTAATAAATAATAATATTTATTTATTATTTATTTAGATAGAGTTTCGGATCCTAAATTAGTATAGAACTAGTTGGTATTGGTATTTTGCCTTGAGGAAAGTTACATGAACTTCCCGATATGTGTAAATAATCGACTTAATTCAGGAAGTTGAAAATTACTCTTTTGAAGTCATTAAAAAATTAAAAATTATGCTGATTTAGCACATCAGATACAATACAAGTTATTATAATAATGTAATATGATCTTTAATGTGTTTTTGGTTTTTCTCACTCATACGTTTGATTTTAGTAAATCCTAGTCAATATACTCGATACTGATGATGAGTTAATTATATTGGATATAATTTTGTTAAATTATTATCAAAAAAAATAAACTTAACGTTTTTGTATTGTTTAGTTGTATATGGTTGTAGTTATATATATAATTTTTTGTATTTGTACAAGTAACTTTCTATTTTGATTACAATAATAAAAATACCGGTATTTCACTGGTATCACGGGTTTAAAAAAAATAATACCGGAATTTTTGCCGGTCATTTTTTTATCGGTATTGCATTCCCTACTCAATACTATCATATCGTCTGGGCTTGACTTTGAGTTCTGGAACACTCTGTACTATATATGTAATGGTTTTAATTTTAAAACATTAAATTTTGAATCTATGTATCTATATGCATAAATAAAATTGATGTGTCTGTTCGTAATATTAATTTTGCAGTTTTTAATAAACGTATATAAAAATATAATGGGAGCATATGCAAAATTGGTTTTTGAACATTTTTGCCAGTCCTGCCCAAATAATTTCATTGACAGGGAGCTAATGCAAATGGTCGTAACATTTATTCTGATAAACAGCATCTTATTTTATACTATTTTACTTCATACAGCAGATAATTTAATTTTTAAATTTTATTCATCAAATCCAAATATTTTAATAATCTAATATATCATCTTACATATTATGATTTATAAATTAAATAATAACTTAATTCTGAACTATTTTGATATATTTGTTTAAAAATACCTTCATGCATCATACTTCAAATTTATTTTATGAATATTATGTTACTAATTGATATACATTAATTTATTTAATATATTTGAATATTGTGTTTGACTTAAAATAAGACAATTTCTACTTTTATACCATATTGCGGAAAGATCAAAATTTTATTTTATTTCATACGAATGTTCCCAAGGTGATTTTGAAGTTGCAGTTTATAAGTAGCAAAAAATTTATATCCACAACTTTCTGTGATACTTTGATCAAACAATAAGTGAGTAAATTGGATATTAGTATATGGAATTTATTAAAACTTTGGAGAATAAATATATGTGAAATACCAGAATTGGACCGATTCTCCTTACCCTTTAAATGTTTAAAGCTAATTGTATTCATATTATTAAAATTGTTGAAAGGGTAGTTTCTGGATAAAACATAAGTAATTGAGGAGAAAAAAATAAAAAGCTGAGTAAAATTATTCTCCTAATTATTACCTTTTCATAAGTATCGCGTACAGATATCGCAGCTATTGAACGATATTTGCAATTGTGTACTTCAACACATTTAGTTTGCATAGCTTTTTCTTGAGCTGTTTTAAAACCAGAGCTGTTCAGCAATTTCAAATCTTCTAGCCTACTCTTCATTAATAATTTGTTCTGATAGTCTTCCATCATCTTGTTCTTTTAAGTTCAAACGATATTAATAGGAATGCATTAAATATAAATATTTTACTATATAATATAAGAACTGGGGTTAATTCTATGTGATCTAAATCATATATCTAATCTGCCTTTTACCTTTTGGTAAATCATTTTGTCTCTTAATTTTCTTTTATTGAAAGCCTCCTGAGTCAAGTGCTCCTTGACGACAGATACTGGCTTTGTGGCGTAAGCTCTTTGCATTTTTCTATGATTACATAAATGTTTGAATAATAGATCTTCGCTACTTTGCTTAGTTTTTCTGACTTCGTCTTGTTTTATCTTAATTCCTGAACGAAGTTTTCCTAATTGCGCATTTTCTAATCGACTGGCCTTCTGGGTTTGATATCTTTCATAAAGCATAAAATAATTAATTTTTGTTGCTGTTTATTAACAAACATCAATGAGAACAAAATACTTTAAATGAAATTATTGAAATACAAATAATTATATACGGTTATGAATTGATTATACATTTTATTCAGTTTATTGTTGATATATTTTTGAATAGGTGAGTGCGGCGCATAGAGGTTCTAATTTGATAATAGTAATTATACTGTAAAAACCAAACCAACTACATCACAATAAATAATTCATATCAAATAAAGAATTATCTAACTATATTCAGTAAAATTCAACAATGAGAAAATAAGTTTTTTGGTATTTTTTTTTAAATTTGTCCCATGCCTTTTTTGCCTTATAGGCAGGGTAAAAAAAGTCAGTTAGCGCGCAAAAAAGGTACACCATTTTATTTCGAATTTTAAAGAGATTTTACGGAATAGTAGATACATTTTTCAAACTATGGAATGCTATTTAATTATTAGGTTGAACAACAAAATTTAAAATTATAATCTGAATATTCATCTTTAAACATAATAAAGAAAAATGTCTATTAGCTCTTACTACTTATCAAAAATCTTGCTTCAAGGCATCAAGTTAATATATAGAATCAGAGTTATTGTTTGAAATACAATTACAACTAGCTGTAAGTGGAATTCTGTCTTAAGGCAATTAAGGCATCGTGCCTTAAGGCAAATTGCTGGAACTTCCCGTACCAAAAATTATTATTTTTTTAAAAACGATTGACATTTTTAAAACAAATTTACTTCGAAAAAATAAGATTTTTGAGAAACTATAATTAAACAAAAAAAAAATTACTTTTTTTTTGAAAAAAAATTTTTCAAAAAAATCAATTTTTTTTTTTTTTTTAAATTTTTTTGGAAAAATAATGTTTTTCTTTATTTGGCATATTTTGGAAGATCTTTTTTCAAAACAATCGTACTGCTTTAACTGCATAGAGACAAAATGTCAAAGCGCGTAAGCGCCGCGTCGACGTCTAACGAATAAATATTGGTACGGAACCATAGGAATGCAAACAAAATTTATACTTATTGTTAAAATCTCTATAAAATATCTGATAATTTGATGTGCATATGTCTAATGATCATTTTTGACCGCCAAATGGCATTTTTTTTTTACTTTTTTTATTAGATCTCCGAAACCGCTAGACCTGCCCTCATGAAATTTGATCAATTCTTCATCTTGTCAATACAAGTAAAATGTTTTTTGAATTATTAAAATCGGACGCTCCGTTCTCTTAAAAACTGAGTTACCGTTTTTGGCACTTTTTGCCCCGTATCTTTGGAACGGCTGGACCTGCCTTCGCCAAAAACTAATCAGCACGTCTCCTTATCAATACGAATCGAATGTTTTTTGAATTATTCAAATCGGTTGATCCGTGTTCCCGAAATCGTCGACGAAAATTTGTATCCGCACATACATACACACACGTACATACATACATACATACACACACACACACACACATACACACACACACACACACACACACACACACATACATCCATTTTTTCTAAGGTATGCCAAAATGTTAAGAAACCTCTGAAACGTAAAGATATATAAAAATTTTCATTTTCGATTTTTTTGCGATTACTATAACTTACCCTACGGGAAGTTAAAAATGCAATATTCAAAATTACTTGAAAATAAGGTAAATATAATTTTTGGCTGAAATACATATTTCATGGGCGAATTTTTTACAAAGATCATTCAACTTATAACTTTCGTATGGAACTCTGTCAGAAGAATTCTTTACTAGAGTTCGAATAACTATTAATTTTCTTTACCACTTGTAATTTTTTTCACTTATTTTACTTTTGTATTTTTATTTTATTTTGTATTTACTATTTCTTATTGTTTACACCTCACCAGTTTATGCGATTTGTTTTGCCCCAACTCTTAAAAAATATAGATTCTAGGAATTGTTATATAAAAATATAAATATATTAAAATTGCTGAAGCTAACTTAGAAATAACAATACAACTTGTAAAACAATTAAATAGCGTATATTTCGAAATCACATTTAGGTATTATAAATTAATTATAGAACCCAAAACCCCAGTTAAACTATCTACTATTAAATTTGATGTGAATATTGATACATCCCTTTGATTTTGATAACGACGTTGTAAATTAAAGACGGTGACTGGTTATAAATCTTTTTTCTTCTACTTTAAAATAGTATGGTTAAAGAATTGTATTATTTAGTGACTTTTTTAGAGATTATGATGCTGGACTTTTTTATCCACGGACCTTGAAGTCCCGCTTTAACTGGATGGAAATAGAAATCAACTTTATTCCAATTGCAAATATTATAGATTCATTACTTGTATCACCTCTAAACTAAAATTATAGAACAAAAAGAGAACAAAATTTATTTCATTTTGTTTAAACTATTCAAATATGCTTGATTGTTAATTAATTTACTGAATGAATAAATATATAATTATTACCTCATCACCTCTTGATTAAGTTTTTGCAACTCTGTCATATTTTTGAGTTGTTCCAATCGATCTTTGTAAGTCCATCTTTCATCATGCATGTTATGAAGATTCCGACTCTTCACATCCAAACAAGTCTTACCCAGTGGCATTTTTGTAAATTTTTCAAAAAAATAATTAAATACCGCGTAATACAACCAAACCCCAAACAATAGTTAACACTTACTCTTCTCCCACCGTAATAAATTCATTAATATGAAGAAATTATATTATTATAATTTCGAATTTTTCTTCCATTTTTTTACCCACATAAATTTTTGGCAGATTTTGCATGCCTAAATAAATCCCCAACCCAAAACAATATAAAAAATTTACATTTATATCTTTTTCAGTCCTTACATCATCCCATTAAATTTTTTGAAAAATAATATAAAAATAACAAATGAAGGAATACCTTAAAATCATGAAAGATTTTGTTTGACATTTGATATCTTTTTTATGACATTTGATTTGATAAAGCAATAGATTGCAAATATTTGAAATTTTAGTTACATATTTTAAATGGTAAGATTACAGATTGAATGTATTATGCCATGCCTAATAAAGTGAGTTATGAATTTGTCGAAGAAAAAGTTTATATTTCGACAGAAAGTTTCCTCGGCATTTCAAGTCCTTCTGAATCATTTGAGACCAAATCAGGAAATCACATGAGGATGATGTGCATGTGAACCAGTTTTGTAATTGTACTCGAGGTTTTCTTAAAAACGGCTGCACCGATTTCAAAAATTTAAGAGCCGATTTTGATTATGACTCCATCGGGCAAGCGGTTCCTTTGCAAGTACTAAGATTCAAAAAGTAGTTAGTTTTTGGTATGATTGGCCGAGCATTTCATCGTAAAAAAGTGAAAATATCTAATTAGAACCTAAAGAAAAAATTGCGTGCATTCTAACAAAACTTAATAGAGTTTGTGGTCTAGATTTATAAGAACATTCCGAATATTATAGGCTACAAAATGAATTTAAAATAAATATTTAGTAAAGTTTACAATATTGGGCTGCTCTTTTTACACCTACAATTGTAGTAGTCATACAATTACACATGTCATGTCAATTTATAATTTATCGATTGGAAATGGATTTGATTAGTTTCTAGTGAAAATGAAGACTCTATTTCAAAGTAAACAGTGGAAATTTTTATTTAAATCTCATTAATTATTTTCGATTGCTTTCATATATCGAAAAGTTTAAGCAATTTGCTTAAAAAATACTCTCAGTTCTGTCTTCAAGGAACATACTTTTTAATTTTATTAGGCATATAATTTGTTTAAAATTTGTTTGTGCATCAATCTGCAGGTTACTTTAGCGTTAGACAGGCAAGTGTTAAGGTACATGTATATATATATATATATATATATATATATAGA